>NC_034412.1:24264747-24436488 GCF_002078875.1 Numida meleagris | reverse complement strand
AGAGGAGAGGAGAGGAGAGGAGAGGAGAGGAGAGGAGAGGAGAGGAGAGGAGAGGAAGTAGCATTCTTTGTAAGTACGAACTCTGGTTTAACTTGAAGATGTTCTATGTATCAGTCAGGTAGAAACAACAGATTAATCACCAGTATGATAGAGGTGGCTGTCAAAACCCTCATTTCATTCTTAAATAGAAACCAAACTCCTACCACTGGCACTGCCTCCCCCCAGAAACTGTCATGCAACACCTCTGCTTCTACATTCTCTTTCTCACTAATGATCCCACCGAATGGGAGAGCATTCCTAGACACTTCTTGCAATCCTCAGCCTTGATAATTTAACCATATTTATTTTCTTGTACAACTGAATTGACAAAACCACATTGGTCTTTACATGAAAAACCATTTCTGCAGTGTGGTCCTCTCCAGGTAGACTACATACAGTCACCTTGCTTGCAAGAATTCAACCTGTTCATACAGTGCCAACAGAGCCGGTTTGGAGCTACAGCCGCTTCTCCATTTCTACTTAAACTCATGTTCGATATGTATGTTCAGAAATACATCTGTAAATGCATGAAAAAAATACAAGGCAGAGCTTATTGCTAAGTCTTAAAATATTGGACATAAAGGTAAACAAAGCTCCATTCTGGTGCTGTCTATGGATTAGGTCCCAGCCCAACTGTAGTTCGCTTGGTTTTGGGGGGAGGTTCCTTTCTTCAGCACCACTTCCTCCTCCTGGATAACCATGTGTTCATGCATGTGTGAGTATACACGCAGATAGGAAGGTCTGCTTTCAACAGGGATGTTTTACTTTGACTTCATTTTATATAGAAATTACTTTAATGGCAACACATATGTATGATGTGGGGAAAAATATACCCACCTGTTTACTCACTGCTGCCCATGAAAGTAACCACAGAGGCAGTGTGGGATTCAGTACATGGCTTGAAGTACACCAACATCTTAATTTCGGTGAAGAGTTCAACAACAGCACTCTTTCTGGGTTTTCCCAGAAACTCACATAAAAAACATATAAAACATACAAAACTCATATAAAATTAAGTGTGTTAGTCCCCACGTTATGCCTTACTAGATCAACGCATACAGTTCAGAAGAGGACAAGTAGCTAGGTGAAGTTTGCCATTTACGAAGCCCAAGGAAAAAAATATCGGAGCACGCATCATTCAGTATCTCTGAAGAAAGAATTTTGCTGGAACTAAACTCACTTAGAAAGCAGAGATGTCAAAGAGCTTATATAGGTCTACATACTGCACACACAAAGAATAAGACAGTGTCCTCTGGAACAGGGAGAACATAAGGAAACAATGTTCATTTCTGTTTTTCATATTCAGAAAATTCTCTAGGAACAGGTCTGCACTCTAAGATGGAAGCACAGAATCTTTCAGATAGGTGCAATTAAATAACAAAAGCTGGCTAACAGGGATGTTCCTCTGCATTATATTAGTATTTTGTTATTATTAGCAGTATTATGTATTATGTTAGTGGAGTTATTGGTGGTAGGTGAATGGTTGGACTGGATGATCTTGTAGGTCTTCTCCAACCTAGCTAATTCTATGATTCTGTGATTCATTATCTTCTTAGTCCTCTATATTCTAGGGCATTTAATCATGAAAGAGCCAGCAGTGATAAACATTGAGATGTACAGAAATTTCTTTGCCAGCTCTAGATTCTGACCTGCATAATGTGTAAGGTTACCATGCCACAAGGCTAGAAGGCCTTCCTCTGACTAAAACCTATGATAACTTTTATACAACTTTACTGAAGATATTTTCTTTCTTCTTATATGGATTTTAATTTTTTTCTTTGTGTTCACAATCAAGAATTTTAGTATTCTTTTTACAAAATAAAATAATCTGTGGTGTGTCAAAGTGGGTATTCTTATGACAACAAAAGACGAGGATGAGGGAAGGAATTGTAGAAAGAGAAGAGAGATTGAAAAAGCAAACAAACAGGATGAGAATGTAGAGGGCAAAGAACAGATGGCCAGGGCCTGTGCAAGAATCTGTGACGATGGAAGAAACAGGAAGGCTTGGATAACAAGGTAAGAACACTGTGAAAATAACCATAGGTGGAAGAAGGAAAGAGAGCTAACAAGGATAAAGGAATCAGATGGAGGAAGGATGAAGACAAATTATATAATACTTAACAGAGAGATAAGGACAAATGGCAGGTGATGGGTTATAGTGAATTAAAAGAAAAACAAACAAAAAAAACCCCACATAAAACAAAAAAAAAATCCCCTACCAATTTGCAAATGCTGTGTATGTATGACAGCAAAGGAGCACATCTGGCCAAAGACAGTGATTCACCTTCCCACTCACCAGCTCTAAAAAGGTCTGATTGCAAAGAAGCACAGTAGCAGAAAGACGATTTCAATCCTTAGAGCAATCCTGGGACATTTTTCAAGGGAACTGACAAATAATTTCAAGGAACATTAACCACACTGAGAGAAATATGACTCCTTCCAATAGCTGTGGGATTGATTGGGAGGAAAAGCTACTTACTGCCTCCCCGCTACATTTCTTAAAAGAGATATCTGGTCTGACATATGAACAACCTTCTGCCACAAGCGTAACTGATCAGATGTGGAAAACAGTACAGAAAGATCTATTCTGCTGTACTGGAAAGTCTTATATCTCCAGCCTGTCTGTTCACACAGACCTCCTCAGAACCAACACATGATTAAGCAAAGTGCAAGAAAGCAGGAAAAATCCCACCAGGAAGAAAGCTGTTCAAAGAAAGGATGAGTGCAAATGACACTAAATCATTCAAGTAAAAAGCCAAGAAAAAAACATCTCCATGATAGAATTTACATTGTTTGCAAAACACGGTGGCAACTTGCAAGAAGCTAACATCCGTAAAACAGAAGAGCTAGGTAGGAAACCATCCTGTTCGTTTCACAGACCACTGTGGTCAGCTGACTGCCCACCATCCTGGCCTGGCCACTAATTCAGTCCCACATCCCTAGAGGGCTGTTCATGCTTACTTTGCAAATGTCCTGTCATGTTTAGCTGTACATTTGTGCAGCAGTTTGTGCGTGTCAAGTGCTACATACTGATGATAACCATCCCTTCCACCTCTGGCCTATGCTCTGGTTTGTGTCAAGGAACAGAGATTAGATGTATGTAGGTAATTTATAATGTGTTGCGCACACACCATTGTCAGGGTTCCTCTGTGGCAACTCAGTGACGTGTACTTGGAAGAGGAACGTTTAACCCTGACATGCAATAGCAGCAGGTTTCAATTCTCTTCCTCTCCAAGATCTGACTGATACTGCTCTAGCTCAACACTACTTTTATTCTCCAGCAAACGTTTTTGTTGGCTGTATTCCTTCTAGTTTCCCATTCTCAACCACTCCAACCACCAGTGTCAACCTAACGTGTAGCTTGTCTTCCCAAAATTCTAAAGCATCTCCAACCTGGCGTTGGCCATGCAAAGGCAGGCCTTTGCACTGGATGAGGATCAAACTGAGATCTCACATGCTAACCACGAGCATTCACAGTTGCTATCCCACTGCCATTATGGTGTTACAGAGTAATATCATATGCTCCATTTTCTTGCAGTCAGAATACTCAACCAAAAATGGTATGAAAAGCCATTGCTTTTATGCATCCCACAGAACTGTGGCACTCCATTTTCTAATTGTTCATAACTTTCCTAAATTACTTACTTGAGGTTTGAAGTACTCTACGCTTTGTTTCAGGCCAGAAACAGAGGCAAGCACCATGTGCTTTTAGCTTTAAGAAACACAGTTCAAGAGCTTTAGGGTGATGTTCGTAGTCAAGGGGTATATTTCTTTCCTACATTAAATCCATCTCACCACTGAAAATATTAAGTGGAATTGACACCGGGCATGGAGAGAAAGCACTTCAAAGCATTCCTCTAGATAATAAAGAATGATTAAATAAAAAAAAGACTGATAATAGAGTAAAAATGCAAAGACTAACAGCCAAAGAACAATGTGAACATATTGAAAACAGTCCTGCTGTGTTCAAAGAAAGGCACAGAGCTCCATTAAAGGAAAACACTCAGCAACTGCTGTTGACGAAAACAATAAAGCTTAAGAATAAAAAGGCACATCAATGTGCAGAATTGTTTCCTAAAATACTGCACAAAGTAAACATGCAACTGCTTTTTACATACTAACTTGCCAGGGCCTCCAAACACACAGAAGTAAACGTCAAGCTGGCTGGTCACACCGTCAGGACGCTCATGGCACAGCAGAGCATCCACGGTCAACTGCAAAACTGTCACTCTGCTCTCAGGTTGTATTTGCACCTCTTATGCAACGCCATTTTGCATCCATCCCATACAGTGAACCAGACTGCAGTACCAGCATGTCCCAGGTTCGCTGGTGCTTCACTACAGGATGATTTGCAATTCTGGTGAAGCACACACTGAAAGTACACGCTCGCTACCTAAATACAACTAAACAACTTTTTTCTTTTTCTTTTTTTTTAAAAAAAAGATTGTGGAAGGAAGAGAAAAATGAATGTGTAATGACTTGCCCTGAGTTATTACAACTCACTTGAGCAACATGAAGCAGGGAATCATGTTTGCTGCAGGACTCAGAGTGTGAGAGAAACACCTGGGAGACAGTCATAGTTATAGAAATATAGGCAAGAACAAGAGCAGAGATTAAAGCCACACAGAATAAGAACATTTAACTCAGAAATCAAAGAAAAGTCAGCAGATTTTTTACAGCAAGAGAGCACTAAAAAAGGGACTGGCAGCAGATTGTAGAAAAAAAAGAAGACGGTCCACCATATTTCTGTACTCAAAAAGCATCTTTTCATAAACTCTGCATTATTGGTATATGTTGTAGGTATGGAGAAATTTTCAGTACAAGAACTCTCTTATTGCATGTTACAAATTTTACTGTACAAGATTACCTCAATTTTAATGCCTTCTTTGAAAGAATCAGTTCAAAAACTTCCCGCAGGTTGGGAATAAATATCACTTTCTAGAGAAAAAGCGGACCCCGAGGCCCCAAAGAAGTTATATGTGCTATTCAAAACGAAAGGCTGATGCACAAATTCTTCTAGGTGAAGAACACTTCTTCTAAAATATCATGATATTATGTCTGTAAGTTGTAATCAGTTATAATGAGTGGGTATATATTTTTTTAATTTTGGATTGTAACTTATGTCAGTGACTAAAAATAGCATGAAAAACTCAAGCTAAGTGAGGATTTTTTTGGAGATCTAAACAAACAGAGCTTCAGCTCTCCATACAATTGGCTGATGAAGCACTACAATGGTTAAAAAAAATGAAAAATAAAAATAAAATAAAATTCTAAAGTTAGATCTGTGTTCTCATAAGCAATGTTTACGTGCTTTGCACTAGTATTCACGTGGGTATTACTGATATACTCGCCACTCCCACAAACATAATCCATTCTGTGTTTCAAGATTAAATTTAGGCCTATAATCCTAACTTATACATGAGATTGAAATATCCCATGGCAAGTGAGGTATGGCTCTGTTCTCAGAAGGTCCCACTAAGTATGAGAGGAGTCCTTCCTACATTTGCTTTTGGATAAGGAAAACTGAATGGGCCCCGGACATGGAAGATACAAGTGAGAAGTTCTCCCTCTATTGCAACCTTCACTCACCCATGTATAAATCTTATAGTGCTAACTGCAGCTCTTTTAAAGATCATTCATGTAGAGTAAGTCACTGTACATTTAAAGTCCCTTTTAATTCAGTTATGTTTCCATCTAGATGAAAAAATCCATTTAGATTTGCCTTAATTGTTAAGTTAGCAGTTACTCAGAGAAGATGTCTTGCCATGAGCTTCTGGTTTTTGCATTATTCATTTGCAGTACCATTTGGTAAGTACCAGTAATGCAACAGAATAAAACAACACCTCTGCATGACTGACAGAACGAGAAAAAAACCCTAAAAATGTTAACATGAAGGATGCTTTTTACTGTTCATAAGCATATTTATTATAAGCCTACAAAGTCCAAAGTGATAGTTAGCAGGTCTGTTTAAAGCAGACAGAACACTGACAAATATTTTCCCTTGGAAAGAAAGGCTAAGAAAGAAAAAACGTTCTAATTTTTCCCTAAAGAGCTTTTAAACCTTGCTATCCTAACCAGCTGGGCCGTATACTGATAAGGCCTGCAGGGACTACGCACAGTCTAAGTCAAAACACAATATTCGTCTGATACTCCCTGAGCTCAAGTCCTGCCTAAAGATTACAAAAAAAATATCGAAACTATACTCTGTAAGCCCAAATTCTGCTCTGAGATATTATCAGTAAAATACATTATCAAACTTCAGAGTTTTGACAGCACTCTTGCATAGTCACTCATGCCAATTTCCTAGTTCTCAAGCAATGCTCAGACAGATAACCAAGTCATCTCAAATTCCAGATACAATGAACGCTCTTTGATGGAATTACAGTGTGCTCAGTGATAATGATAGCAGCATGACTGTGACAAGATAGACCTTTCCCTTAAAGCCTCCCTGCTTCAAACTGACTTCACACATTCTGGTTTTGCACTCTGATGAATAAGTTGTTTCTGTTTCATTCCCTCCAGAACAGCAAATGCTATGAAGTGAGTCTTAAAATAGAAGTGAACAATAGTATTTTTATTTCTGCATGGATACCAATTTTCTGATGTAAATGTGCAATATTAATCAAACGACAAGATTTCAAGGTCAGAGTTCCAATTAATTAAGATCACATTTCACGTCTCCATCAAACCCAGCTTTGAAAGGCAGTATTGCCTCTGCCTTATCCCCAGGCTGGATGCTCCTGGCCTTGCAGAAGAGGCAAACTTGCATGCTTGCCAAACAGCAAGGAACTCTAAACTTTCATAGGATTTGGGCTTTGTGCCAATGTACCGCACTGTGTCTCACCCTGGCTGTGGCCACTGGGGGGCTCGGCTGTACATGCAGGCAAAGAACTGTGTCTCTGTCAGATTTGACAAGGATTTTGGAAAGGGTGCTCCATGTTTATTCCCAATTTCCTTGCAGTTCAGATCAACAGTTTTACTGAAGTAACAGGATCAGGACTACACATCAGCAGTCAGCACGCAAGCCTCTTCAAAATGGAAAGGTATATGGTCTGATGACATTACCTAAAAAAAAAAATCCTAAAAGCAGTATTTTTCCTGCATTATACCAGAAGGAATATATAACATATATATATATATATGTTATATATTCATATATATATATATATATATATATTCACCAGGGCATAGTAACAACATACTCTTTTTAATAGGATGACATTCTTCCTTCAAACCTATTTTATAATCCTTACAGTTACTACAGAGCTAGCTTTAAAATAAAAAAATAAAAGGTCTTAAATCATGCTGGTTTTAGCTTATGCTCATCAAGGGGGCGGGAAAGGAAAACCTACACTTCACAGTTGCCATCAATCTAGCTACATATTAACAGCTAGTAAAAGGAAAAGCATGAAATTCTGCTAATGAGCACCAAATTATGAGATTGCTTAATTCTGAAACCAGCCTCCAGAGCACCATATTTTTAGAAGTCTGCCATGACAGCAGTAACTAAGCATACCTTCCAGGGCTTTGTAGCATGCCATTAAACATAATCCAGAAGGCTCTAATGAGTTGCAGCATTAGAAGAGCATTCTCTGCTAGACATTTTAAGACTTACTAAACTCAGAATCATCTCAAGACATAAACAGTTTTAAAGTTCAAGATGCAAATGGGTAGCAAAAAAACTGAACTGCTTCAAATAAAAGTTTATTAGCATCTTCCAGGAGACCGATTCAGGGAAGCGGCGGTACAGAATCAGCAAATGAACAAGCATAGCTGTAATCAACATATTCTCTGTTTAAACAATGCAGATTCTCAGCCATTTGCTTTTTGGAGAGTTCTTACAGCTCCCACTGGATGGTATGAAGATGTAACCTAGACACACTATACCAGCTCCACAGCTGGATACTTCTTTATGTGTCCAGTCCTTTATTTCAAAGAAAACATATAGGTCTGTGAAAGTCTGCAGGCTGAAAATAGGGGTAAGTCATTCTAATTGCCTCTCTTGGGAGAGTCATTACTAGTAAGAAAAAAAAACACTAATGCGAGCCAGAAGGGAGTAGAATCATCCAGCGGGGCTGTGACTGCTGATTGTCACAATGGCCAGGCCAGTGCAAGGAAGGATAAAGAAATAAATAAGTAGAAAGCTAAATTAGATACCCTGAAATACGAGGAGAAAAGAAAGCTCAGCACAAGTATGGAAAGAATACCATAACTGCTTAGTCAACACACTGGGATCCCCCGTATATATTGTAATGGGCATTAAAAAGAGAACTCTTCAGCAATTAGACTTATTTTTCCTGGAAAGAGACAAATAGTACACATTCTGCAACCTAATAAAACAAAACTATAAGCAAACATTTTACAGGAAAATGTCTAGATAAATAATTCTTAAGTCACGTGCATTAGTTGCAAAAGTAACCAAGTAAATCTCTGGTGAACCTCAGCTCAGCACCAACGCCTCCAAGCCAGACAGCTACAAGCACTTGTACCTCGTGCAGCCAGGAACCCATCTCAGAGCTGCGTGGAGGCACATGGACAACCCATCATAGGTCAGGGAAAGGAGGAGGCTGCTCAGACCAAAAGAATCATAGAATCATAGAACCGCTTGGGTTGGAAGGGATCCCAAGGACCATCAAGTTCCAACCACCCTGCCACAGGCAGGGCCACCAACCTCCAGATCTGGTACTAGACCAGGTTGCTCAGGGCTCCATCCAACCTGGTCTTGAACACCTCCAGGGATGGAGCATCCACAGCCTCCCTGGTCAGCTTGTTCCAGCACCTCACCACTCTCCCTGAGAAGAACTTCTGCCTGACATCCAAGAAGGTGGGCAGCATAAGCTTCTTTGGCTTCAGTCAGCAGCCAGCCTCAAGCAGTTGCTGTCCAACAGCCTTCTGCGCGGTAACCCAGACACAACATTTGAGGAGACATACGTCTGTCTAAAAAGGATAGAAGTAAATTCATCTGTATCTTGAAAAAATATCTGGTGATTAGAACTCATTTTTTTCTGTGTGTATTCTGAATAAATAAGGTTGTCTCCTTCCAGCTGTTGTCAAACATAACCCAGGAGGACTCGAGCCACATTACTCACCAATAGGATGATTTTTTTTCCTTTAACTATTTTCCAACAATGTGCATTCCTAACAATAGCACCTGCTAGTATAGCATTCCCTGAGTCTTTTTTTTTAAAATGGATATTGTAAACGAAGTAAATTCTTTCTCTTTTCACACTTCAGTGTCCCTAAGTACAAACAATTTGGTATACGCAAAGTCACTCTATTTCAACAAGTTCACTCCTGGAGAACCTTTTTTTTTAAAGAAAGCTAAGTGCAAAAAGTAAGTTAGGATGTATTAATTTCTCAATTCTTCCCCTGGCTCAATAAATGAGTCGTGGAAAGTGAAAATGCCTCCTCCTACCAATCCCAGGGCAGGGATTTAAGGAACAGGACCTCAGCTAACCTCTTCCATTTCAGCTAACACTTGCCCAACACAGTGCTTAGTGGGAGAAATAAAGTGGCCAGAAACTCGCCCTCCATCTCTGTTGATTGTGAGTATCTTGAACCAAGGCCACAAAACTGTGTAAAAAGTCCATCTCTTATCCTCCTCTGATATTAGTCTGATATTAGTCTCCGTGTAACTAGGGACTCCAGATGGGACCAGAGGCCCTATGCTGAGCTGACCATTTTTTGGTCCCGAAAGAACATACAAAGGGTTATGGTCTTGGTTGACACAGGCGCGGAAACATCAATTATTTATGGGGATCCAACTAAGTTTAACGGGGATAGAGCGATGATCAGTGGCTTCAGGGAACAGACCATTCCAGTTACCCAGATGTGGTTGAAATTGGGGGTTGGGCATTTGCCACCCCAGGAGTATAATGTGTCTGTTGCCGCAGTCCCAGGGTACATCTTGGGCACAGACATTTTATGGGGTCTGGCTCTCCAGACAACCGTAGGAGAATTCAGACTCCAACAGAGATGTATTAGTATCCAGGCAGTGCAGGTGATATTGAGAGGCCATGCGAAGCATGAGCCTATTTGCCTGCTGGAACCGCGCCGGATTACTATATATGAGACAGTATAGACTCCTGGGGGGGGCAAGATGAAATATCAAGGACTGTGCAGGAATTAGAAAAAGCTGGGATCATAAGACCTGCACACAGCCCATATAATTCCCCCATGTGGCCAGTGCAGAAGTCAGATGGCACATGGAGAATGACAGTAGACTATAGAGAATTAAATAAGGTCACGCCGCCTGTTCCGGCAACCGTACCCAATATTGCCTCCCTAATGGACACACTGAGTAGGGAAATAAAAACCTACCATTGTGTCCTAGACTTGGCAAATGCGTTCTTCAGTATTCCAACTGCTGAAGAATCGCAAGACCAGTTCGCATTTACATGGGGAGGCAGGCAGTAGACCTTTCAGGTCCTGCCACAGGGGTATGTGCATTCACCAACATACTGCCATAAACTAGTGGTGCATGACCTGGCAAACCAGGGAAAACCTAACACTGTTAGCTTGTATCGTTATAGCGATGATCTCATGTTGACATCTGACTCACTGGAGGCAGCAGGACAGGTGGCAGATTCATTAACTACCTATCTGCAGGAAAAAGGATGGGCTATAAACCCCCAGAAGGTGCAGGGTCCAGGCCTGTCCGTGAAATTCCTGGGGGTAGTTTGGTCAGGAAAGACCCAAGTACTACCCAGTGCTGACATAGATAAGGTTCAGGCATTCCCAGTCCCTACAACACCAAAGCAGCTGCAGGAGTTCTTATGTATACTGGGATACTGAAACAGTTATTAGCTGCCTACTCCGGATGTGGTACAGACAGCCAGGAGGTACCCGCATTATAGGTGGTAGAGCCAATAACCCAAACATTCGAGGTCATAGTTAAGACCACCTTGCTGATTCAGGGGTGGGTGAAAGATCTGACCCACCTTCCTGAGACAGGGGTGGCCCAAGCACAGACAGTGGCACAATGGGTCGCCTGTCTCAGCCAGAGGAGTAGTTTGTCTTCATCACTGTTGAAAGAAGAACTTCAAAAGATCTTAGGCCCAGTGATGTATCACAGCAATGCACTGAAAGAAACAATGGTCGCTCCACTGGAGAAGAGTTCCGTTCAGGAGGGGAAATATCCCATTCCTGAAGACGTATAGGGATGGGACCAGCAAAGGTAACCCGAGCAAGTGGAAAGCAGTGGCGTACCATCCCTCCACTGACACAATCTGGCTTGAAGAAGGGGATGGTCAAAGTAGCCAATGGGCAGAGCTGCGAGCCATGTGGATGGTCATAAACAAGGAACCCGGTGACATTGCACTGAACATCTGCACAGATAGTTGGGCTGTGTATCAGGGGCTCACTCTTTGGATTGCACAGTGGGTCACCCAAGACTGGACCATCCACGCCCGACCGATCTGGGGTAAGGAGATGTGGCTAGACACACAGAATGTGGTTAAAAATAGAACCATACATGTCTACCAGTTTCTGGACATCACTCCCTGCTGTCACCAGGAAATGATGAGGCCAACACGCTGGCTCAAATACAGTGGATTGAGAACTCTCCTTCCGAGAACACAGCCCACTGGCTACACCAAAAGCTGCAACATGCTGGACAGAAGACAATGTGGGCAGCTGCAAAGGCATGGGGGCTGCCCATAACAATGTCAGATATCGTCCAGGCATGTCATAATTGCAAAGCTTGCTTGAGAATGAGACTGAAACTCTTGCCAGAGATGACCGCCTACCTTGCTGGATGTGATGGGCAATTGTGTAAGTGTTGTATCCTTGTATTAGGGACAGCTCACCCTCCAGCTGACTCCTTCATTGCTTCATGCTGTGAAGGGATGGGAACTGTTGAATCATGGCCTGAACCACTGATTGAGCACCTGGGGAAAAGACCCAGTCATTCCTGGAAGCACAGGTGAAGGCAATTCACCTGTGTGACCAGAAGCCTCATTTAAGGGCTGACTGCCACTGAGGAAGGATCTCTTTCTAGAGATTCCCTGTGAACCCAGCATCTTCTGATATGGGTGAGCAATGTACTTCCCTTCCTCTGTAGCACTTTTCTTTTGTGCTGGTCCTTCCTCCTCTTTTGTGACATCCCTTTGATTGTATTGATCTTTCCAATGGCTAAACCATGTATGCCAGTTCAGGGGTTTGCAGCCATCTTCAAGCACCTGCCCCACCAAAGTAAGTGGGAAAGCAAAAAAAAAAAAAAAAAAAAAAAAAAACCTACGTCAAAAGAAATAACTTCAGTTCAATCACTGTCTTTAATTGCCATCTCTGCCTAAGGGGATCACACTGAAGAGGTAACAGGAGGCAACTGGGTTTAGAAACCCATCAGGATATCATCAGGATATCTGTGTTCACATGAGGAAAAATACAAATACCAAATACAGATGAGTTAGACTCACACATGGAGTCTTGTAAAACTGTCCAGAGTGCTATTCATTTGAAAATATCATTCTCTTTTTTTTCCTCTGATGATCTTTCCCTCTGAAATGCTGAACATTTCCACTCTCATCAGAAAAATAATGTAATGAATAAAAGTATTTTTGAAGATTCAGAGCATGGTTTAAAGAGAACTCCTTAAGGCCGTATGTCAGGAATAAGGCTTGGTTTGCAGTAGGATCTAGTACCAAAACTTTTGACTGGAATTGTTTGACATAACTGTTTATATCGGCAACTCAATACCAAGTCAATGGAAGCTGACCTTCTGTATCAGAAAAATGAAACTTCACAGGAGTAGGAATAAGTGCATGGGTAATACCAGTCAATTAAAATGAATTTAAGCATAGTCGTGCCCGAAAATGGTATGATCTTACCCACATGAAGAGAGGAAATTTTTCACATCTGGACTTTCCTGAGTTCTGAAAACAAAGGCAGTAAAGGAGTGGACAAAAATGGCCATGGGACAACTTAATATTAACCAAGTCTCAGTATGCACAAGGTATAGTTTATATCTGTGATACTAACAGATCATCTGAGATGCTGAGGTAGTTACATAAAGCAGAGTGAGTCAGTGGCAGAACCTGAAATTACGGACTCAATGTTGGAGCACAAGAGCAGCTATTTCCAGCAGCACTGAGCTGCTCATCCAAAGCAGCTGCCTGAAAGGCTGCCAACACACAGACGCAGCTAGTAAGCACTGCCTTCAGCAGCACTTCCTCTCTGCTGCTACAGACCCCTGAATCACCAGCTCATGAAAGACAGAGTCTTTCAGTTTGATAATGAAAGAGATTTACAAACAGTGGCAGCATAGACAGGGATAACTGACGAGGTGACCTCTTGGCTGTTCACACTACACACAACGCACAAACAATGAACTTTAGCTACTTCCCTACTGCATTGATCAGGACTGTTGATTTCTCTTGGTGAAACGGCTTCAGATTCACAAAATACTTTTTCAATTCATGTTGGGGAAGAAAGTGTGTTTTCGTACATACAATTTGCAGAAGTAAAGAAATAGCTGAAATCGACAGATGATAGCAATAATGACACCAGAGCTATGCCTGAAGAAAACACCATCTGTAAAAATTCCCAGAAGCTAAAAATAATTTTCCAGTAATTTGGGTGATTCTTTGATGAATAAACATAACGCTAAACAAGCATGGAAAAAGCTGTCATGGTTGCTGTGCAGACAATAAGGACAATAAAGCTAGTTTATGGAACTTATTATTTACTCCAGTTGCAATGAAACTGATGAATAGATGCTTTCCCTCTCCAATTAAGAGAGCCAAGAAGGATGCTTCTGAGAAGCTAGTAAAGATGTAGATCAAAAGAACATCAGTGTGGCAAAAGAAGATGCCTTGCTCTTTTGCAGAAGATCAAGAGCAATTTGTTCTTCTCTCCTAATAAAAGTGCAATATTGGATTGCAAATGTTCACTAATTAAGCTATCACTAAGAACAGATGTGAAAGAACAACAGCCATAAGTAGAAACCACAGCCACATTTACTTGGGATATCCATTTTCAGACCTCTCACAGCTTTTAGATCATTACCACATGATGGCCTACACTACGTAAGACACATAAAAGCGTATGTTGCCTAATTATTTAGAGGAAGTCCTTAAATGATGTTTCACATCACAAATAGCACGTTTTCAGCAGCAAGTGGCAAAAAAGTTTCCTAAAGCACCAGCAAAACTGGATTCCAAAACTATTCTGAGGTACTATCAAGCTAATGAGAAAGAATGTCCCATCATGTTTGTCAAATGTTTCCTACAGTAAACTCTGCACCGTGTGTGTGTGCATGTGCACATATGCTTGCATAAGAGCAAGTGATAATAGAAAGTGATAATGAGCAGGAGTGACAACAGGGTATAAGAACTAAACAAGCCCATTTGGGAAACAAGCACTTTCCTTAAAGCAGATTTACCTGAGTCTGCAATTCTTCTAATTTACACTTCTTGGCATGAAGAGCTTTACTTGGGAAAGCCCAGAAGTAATTGGAAGTTCCGATTCTGTCAGTGTCCACCATGCCGTCATCAACTAAGCTTTGCAGAACCTCTTTCACTGACATGGAAGCTAATTGAAGCAAAAGTATCAGATTAGATTTGTATAACACCTCCTTTGAACCACAGAGAATTATTAATATTGTAAGACATCATCTACAATCATCTGTCTGAATATTTTACTACAGTGTCAGCTAGCTGGAAGATTTCAGGAGGACACTGTGCTTGATGCTCCACTTCAAAGCACGAATCCCTTTGAAATCAGCAGTTTCAACAAAAAGGCTGCTGCTCTTCAGTGCAATCTGCTACCAAATGTTTGTAAACAGCTCACAACCATCATAAAATGTATGTGTGTATTACAGTACAATGCCATAACAAACTCATGAGAGGGCACTTGAAAAGTTGTTCTGCAAATTTAATTATAATATTCACTAACTTACAATTGCTTGATTAGGAATGTAGTTGCATTTCGCTTTGCAGCACTTACCAAAGCACTAAACAGCAGCAGAAGCACAAAGGCCACCTGTCTACGGGCTCACGAGGGGTAGATTTGACATTTGGTTATATTTAGTTCCAATATAGAAAGTCACTTGTAACGTTAGATATGTGCAATAATTGTTTGTCCGTTTTCTACCAAACACAGGGTACAATCCAGCATTTAAAAAATCACACCAGTTCAACAAGCCAAGTATTAGTTATTATCATCCATAAGCACTGAAAATCTGAACACCGTCAAGCTACGAGTTTTCAATGTCTGACTTCCAGTTTCAAGCCTAAAGGAGATCCCTGACCAGAAACACCTCATCTTCCGGAAGCTATAGGCTGGATGCCAATATAGGGGCATTTCCATAGACTAAGTTTTTCTTTCCAGAGGCAAACAGACTCAATTGGTCTGGCTAAGTGCCTCCACATTCGCAGGCAGGATGAATCTGGACTCTTCAAAGGTAGAAATGGTGTTAAGAACTCTATCTTTTAAAACATTAAATTCCTTTGGTTACAGCGTTTTGCATTTTCTTCCCACAATTTGGAACTCAGCATATGCAAGAGGTATTTTGACAAACCAATCAAGACAGCATCATAGTTCTGGAGATGCCATTGAGCATCTCCACTCACTGCTGACATGACGTGAGCCTGGCAAAGCACTGTTTTTCAATGTGCCCGTGGTCCTTTCCACAAACTTGTATATCCCTTACTCTCACAGTGCCATAGGGACATATTCATCAAGGACAGCAGCAACTACATAAATGCTGCACTTCTGCGCACCTTTATCACTGAACACAAAGGAAAGCAGAATGAGGGACACATAAAGCAACTCAACAGCGTTAAGATAAATCATCTGGGACCTAATCCAAAACCAATGGATCTCACCAGGAAAAGACAAACCCCTCTCCTTTACTACTATCTAGCCATTTTGGGAGGGGGAAATTCAACAGAACAATGGCATTTTAAGATATGTGTGACATCACAGACAGATACCTGTATCCTCTGCTCTCTGTCCACACACAATGATTTCACAGAATGAGAGCCCCTGGAAGGCAAGCACCTCAGAACCTGTAAAAAATCCCATCCTATGTTTTAGCGGTTAACTTGGAGCTCGCTGTGACATGTCAGCAATCTCTCATTTTGGCACTGCCATCCTATTTGAGTGACAAACATGAGCAAATCGCCACAACATTCTATTGATGTTACCTTTTATGCTGCGGCCCTCCTATTGGCCACTGCATGCCTTTCTAGTTATTTTTCCCCTTGCTATTAAAATCACAAGCCTAAATTTATAGTCAGGAAAATTTACACTGCTTGACCAGTCCCAAAAATCATTAGTGACTCAAGATAAATAATTTGTGCAAACACTTACTAATCCCTTTGTCTTTTGAAGCAATCTTCTCTATATCCTTCATCTGGAACACATCTTTCTGCGCAAAACATAAAAGACACTTCAGCTCCAAATGACAGCATCTGCTCAGCCCATGCAGCTTTTACACTACCTCAATGCCAACAAAAGTAACCAGGAAACACTCTGCATGATTATATTTTGCTGGGGAAATATGCTGCATATCCCTCAACAGAATTAGAACATTCTGAGAAATGACAAAAAGGACTATTGTCTTTAGGATATCAAAGAAAAGAGAAGGGCTTCTGTCTACAACATCATGGAATTTCGTCTGAAGTTAGAGTGAAAACCCCTTTGGGCACGATGAACCAAAGTTAGGCTGTCAGTGCTGGATGCACTGCTTTGCTTAAATACTCAAGGGTCCCAAAAAATGTTTTAATAGATGAGACGTTGTGTTTTATGCATGTCACCAGTATATCTGTAGCTCTGCTTTTGGATCTCCAGGTTTCTTCCCCCCATCTGTTCTGATGTTTTTTAACACTGGGATCTCTCCTGCCTCTCAAACTGCAGTGAGATCCTTCATAATCTCTCATGTTAATTGACTCAGCACACAAAGATGTGGCTCCAAGAAGAGGGAGCACACTGGGCAGCTTCCCACCTCCATCAAGAGGCCACCTGAGCTGACGTTCCGTGAATCCAGCGCTGTAATTTATACAGTGGTGACACAGGGCATCAGGGAGAAGCACAGCTGGATCTGCGCAGTGCCTCTACAACAAAGCCCTCGTAGGGTCTGTCTTCCCACCAGGTGTAAACACAGGACTACACTTAGCAAGACACTTACTGTCTCAGAAAAGATCTCCATCATGCGAGCTCTCTTCTCCTCAAAGCTCAGTCCTTTTTTCTTAGACTAGAAGAGGAAAAAAAAAGGGTGTGTTCTATCACTTGCAGAATTAACGTTAGCTGAGAATTCCTATCCCATTAGCTCTACATTAGCCATGCCTTCCTGCATATCCCCGGCTCCCACAGGGGCTGGCTGCACCTACTGCAGCACGCTGAGCTCCGTTCCCAGGCTGGACCTTCCATGGCACCTAACCCAGCCTCAGGTCCCACTATTTCCAGGCATATCCAGCTGACTGGTTTACTTTACTGGATCAAAATTATGTTCTGATCTCTATTCTCAGCAACAAGATGAGGATCGACGTTTAGAACCGGTCTTTAATTTCGTGTTCTAAGAGACACTACCGGGAAAGGCGGTGAAGCACATTTCCAGGCACGGCTCTGCAGCTAATGGCACTGCGCCTGCCCGCTCCTCACGAAACCAGAAGTGACACGCAGAGCACCACCGCGCTCCCCGCCGCAATGGACGCCGAGCCCAGCCCCGCCCCCGCGCTCCTCGGCGGCCCCCGGCCCCGCCACCGCCCCTCGCTACCGACTGCGCTAACGGCGGGCAGGGATTGGGCTCCCGGCCCACCGCGGCCCCGCTTACCATGGCGGCCTCCGGGGCGGGTTTGATTTCGGCGCCACCGGGATGGGAAAGGCCGCCTGCGCGCCTGCAGCGCCCCCTGGCGGCACCGGCTCCGCGGTGCGGGGAGCGAAGGGCCGGCAGTGCGGTGCCGGAAGAAAGCGGCTTCCGGACGCTTTTCAAATGGGTATTTTCAGAACGTGAAAAATAGGATAGCCGCACATATTAAAAGCAGACAACTATACATGGTTTAGTGGGAAATACTGGTAACAGATAGACGGTTGGACTGGATGATCTTAGAGGTCTTTTCCAGCCTTGGTGATGCCATGCTATGATGCTATGGAACGCTAACTCATATCTATGTCTTTCTATTAGAAATTTGTTCCCATTTTGGTATGGTTTTCTCGAGATCTAACAGTTTGAGTTGGAATTTTGGTACATGTTTGGAAGAAATGCTTAAGCTTCAGCAGTTTGTTGTTCCTTAGAACTGAGGTGGAGAAAAACACATGGCTTTGTCAGAGTGTTAGGTGTGCTTACATGAGCTGGAATTTGTACTCTGTCATTTCAGTTTTAAAATTCTGTAATTGAATTCCACTCACCAATACTGTTTTGAAAGGATGTTACAGCAGCAACGGAAGGCTGGAAGGTTAAGAAGTAGGAGAATGAAAATTATCAGTTCTACATTTCCATTTTGTTCCTATCGTGTATCTTCTTTATCAAACAGTCTTTCATTACATGAGGTATTTTTCCAACAGAGGGGAGGAATTGAACAACAGATTAATTTCTTTCCAGAAAAGTAATAGCATACTGTTTGAGTCCCGTGGGCTACACCTTTCCCAACACTGATAGGACTGACAGCACAATGGTGCTGCAGTGGAGCTCAAGGCTGGAGGGCAAGGAGAGCCCTCACTGCCGCTTGTCCACGGGAGACAATATCAGCTCCCCTGAGGTGCCACAGCCTGCAGTGGGCAACACAATCCAGGAGTGACCCACATAGCTCAATCTCTGCACATCTGCTGCCTCATTTCATGCTCGAGCTCCCAGCCTGCAAGCAGGCCTTCTCCCTGCAAAAATCTAACCCAGTGTGAAATGCTAGCTGGCCCTGCTCCAAAACTTACTGCTGCAACCTAATGAAGTGAGCACTTACCAACTCACTGAAATGAGTAACTTAAATACTAGTTCTCCTAGTGAAATGCCTCACTACCAAGGAAACAAAGGAGAATTCATATGCATCACTCATCTGACACACCTGAGGGTCAGGAAACTTCAACTGGAGGTTGCAATGAGCAGAAAACAGTGGATATGTCTTATACCAGCACAGCCGGTGCCTGGGGAGAACATCTGTCTGCAGAAATTACATTGACCGTTCCATTTTCTGAGGTACTTTTGTCTGGTGCAAATTAGGGAGCGTTCACATAACAGTCAGCAAAACTATAGAGGCAGTTAACTGCAGAGCAGTGCAACTGGATGTGAAAGAGAACTTTAGCCTAAGAACCAACAAAATGCTTTTGAATTTGAAACAGTATGTAAGTGGTTAGAAGTCTGAAGAGGGAGATGCTGAGTATCTCAAGATGAGCCCACAAAATATATGTGCCCTTAACTATTTCAGCGTTACACTCCCTGACACTATTTCTCATTTGGGATTTTGTGTTGCTGTCTACAGATATGCTAAAAGATCCTGCACTCCCTGTGCAGAATTGAAGTACCACAGGAAGGCCAAAGACGAAGCTGGCCATTTACTGCAAAAGCTTCCTGGTAAAGAGCAGCACTCTCTCAGCATCTTGCTTTCCTGCATGTCTCATTTTGCCCTGTGACAGAGAACCTCTGCTGTAATAATCCAGGGGACAGAAGACATTTATAGTCCGTCAATGAGAACTCACATTAATTTCTTAAAGGATTCAGGTTTAGAGAGTTCACCAGTGACAAAGAACATACGTGTTCTATCTAAAAAGGAAGTTAGCGTGAGTTCAAACCTTGCTTTTTTCAGGAAAAGTGTCAGAGGGAACTAAGTCCAGTTTTCTGTTCTAGGACAATTGACATTTGGCTTTCTTAAGCAGACCCTGGAAAGGTCGTAGCACTGCAAAGCTGAAAGGCACTATATACTTCCATGATAAAAAGTGGAAGAGATTACTACTCATCTTAATCTTAACACCATCGATGAAAATGTTAATTTTGAACTTGAAAAGGAATGTAGAGGACAGGAAGCCCATCTCTCCACCTTATTCTCAAGAAGGATCAGGTCCCTCTTTCCCTTTTTCCTTTTTGCATAGTAGCTAACCACCTGTGAAGCAATTGCAGTTTCCGTGGCTTGTGACCTATGCTGTGTGAGTTTCTTTTCCAAAAAATTAGCCATCTTTCTGCATTATGGAGATATTTTTAGGGACAGTGTGTATGAAACACATGAGAAATAAATAACAATGACAGAGGAAACAAGCTTTATTTTTATTATTTGAAATTTTTGTGCGTGGTAAAGGTACATATTTGACTGATTTTCCTACGTTTCCAAGACAAAGTACTTTTTATTTTTATCATTGGCTAAAGCATCAAGAATACTGTGGCACACAGGAAGCTAAAACTACACACACACACAAACACTTTGATGCACATCTTCCATACTTGACCTTAAGGAGACAAAGTTCGTATTTAGCCTCACAGGGATTTAAAAAGAAAGTAGAAGCAACAAATCAAAAACAAGTGATAATAATATTTCATCATGAGTTTCAAGAGAGTGCAAGACTTACATGTACACAAAACATTAGAAATTGACTTAAAAAGGTGGAATGTACAAAAAGCTTTAAAAAAAAAATGAAGAAGAAAGATAGTCTTGAAACTGGAAAGCTGCAGTGTATCAACTGGTTGAGATAACTTGGGGATACTGCCATATGCCAAGCAGCTTAGGGAACATTCCCACGTCATAAAGCCAAAGCAAAAACGTGTCAGGGTTAAGGCTGTGTTGCTCACAAACATCAACTGAAGTGCTGTACATTCATCAGAAAGAAGACAACCACTGAGGAACTGTTCTACCCTGTAGCACAAATACCTTTCACATACTCTCCACTAACACTCCAAAACAATCACTGCTCACAGTTCTTTGAGAAAATTGTCAATGTACACCATGATTTCATAACTAGCCATCACTTACAGCTGGCAGTCATTTCTTCATAGCAAACACAACATATTGGGCACTTACAGTTCTCATTATAGCAACACTAGATCCTTAATTGTAAAAAATATTGATGTAAAATTGAAAACCCTCTAGCTTTTACAGAACGGAAAAGCATTTACTAATAAATAACTCTCTGTCTACATTAGACAAATGCTTTGTCTCAAGCCATTTTCCTTTTCTTACACAGCTACACTGCTGCTATTTTAACCTATGTAAAAATCTCCTATTTGTAGTGGATTTATGTGAACAGGTCCCTTTATTCTAGTCACAAAGTAACAAAAATACAGTTGGCTAATTTGTCCTAAAATACTCCAAATTACACAAGAACCCATAACTTTTGAGATTACTTTTGAGTTGAAGATTAGTTAAATGAAGCTCATACTTTTGCCATTCATGCTGCACCATTAGTCAATTAGCATTCTAGGGAAGTCGAGGGAATGTTTTTGGTTATACCTGAAATCTGGCAGCAGAATGCCTATAAGCCTTTAATAAATGCTATCAACTCAGTAAACCAAGTAGTGCAATTCTGACGTTCATTTAACTGAATGAAAAAAGAATCTGCCAGGTATTTTTTAGAATAGAATTCCTGCTTTGGTTGTTCTTTGTAAGGTTGGTAAGCCAAACATTTTAGATGAGCTGACTTCTAAAACACACAGCCAAACAACATGTTTCTCGGTTTCCTGTGCCAGGCAGCCTTTGGGAAGTAAATACCCCATGCCACAAATTGGCAGCATTTGCTATCTATCAGAAGAAAATCCAAATGAGTGCCATTTTTCAGGTGCCTTAAGTGTTGCTCTGGTGATGTCTGAAGCCTTAGTAAGATTGGAAACCCAAAAGACCATTTAATCTTAAGAAAACATCTACATCACCCCTAATATCTGTTAACATGGTAGCAAAGGGCTTGCGTGGAGAATTCCATGTTTCATACAACATACAGTGGGTTGACATAGGTTACGTAAAATCCTGCTGAACAATACTGAGCTGAATGAACAGAAAATCATTTGAAGAAAAATGGATTCATGGATTAGTATAGTGTTAGGTATATGTTTTGGCATATAGGTTAGGGTCTGATTTCTGCGATTCTCAGAGTTCCTGGCAGTGGAGGATTTGGCAATTTTTCTTCAGTGGAGAGCATGCAAGTTTAGTAAAATGTTACTACAAAAATTCAATTTTTGAACCAAATCTTGTTAGTATTATCATTACCGACAGCAATAGTACACTTCTCATTTACTTTTTATCTCAAAGAAGCAGTGCAACCTCTTTTCTTTGTTAAAGAATACACTTAAAATGCTACATACGTTTGTTCACTGATAAATTAGCCATTGAAGGGCATTCCAGTGCTAGAAATTGTCAGGTTGTTTATAAGGACACTTAGAAAAAAATTAATTCATCATCATAAAATTTGATTTATGACTTTGTTAAATTTTGATAGGACAGCTTACTGTATAGTATCTGAGGTAACTCATCTTCAGTATTTTAGAACAAACTCAGTTCAAGAGAAGGTTATTATTTTTCTTTTGGTAAGAACAAACTTCATTTTTAACATTTCAGAATGTTACCACCAGTTTCTTAGCTGCATTATATATAAGTTCAAATCTCGAGCCTTATACACAAAATATTTATTCCAATGAAATAAGGAAAGGGATCTTTGTGTGAGAGTTTGTGAACTGGAAAGAAAAAAAAAATGAGAAGAAGCAGCAGTGATTAAAAAGAGTGGACAAACTCTACATTTAAGAATTTGGGGGTCTGCATTTTTACAAGTCAAATGAATCTTTACAAAAAAACATTGTTTTCTTAAATTTGTTGAAACAATCTTAACCTTTTTAGAAATAAGACAAATATTTGTAACAAGTAATTTAAGAAAGATTTCTTTCATTTTTGCAAATATGCTTAAAACACTCCCCTGTTCCTGACCCAATGCCCTTTTGTTACAAGGCTTTACAAATTAGAAAAGAAAGACACCACTACTTAAACTATTTTAGGCATTGTCAGTACACTCACCAGTTCCTCAAATGAGGTTTACAAGCGAGCACCACTCTATATTAGGCTATGGTAGCAATTCACCTTTTGACCACTGGATTTAGAATTAAGAATAAAGCCAATGCTACTTTAAAAAAGACAAGTACACACTTAAAAATAACACTGTAAACAGAACCAAGTCATATGATTGAAAGCATTTCACATTAAATTAATACTTCAGTAAAGAAGACAGTAAAGAGATCCAGCAGGAAGGAAGAGGGACATTTTTCATAGCACTGCCACTGTCAAATGGCATACATACGTTCCAGTTTGCTGAAATAACCTACATTTACTTTTTAAAATTTTTGTGTCAGTCAGTCAGTCATACATACATACATATAAACAAATCAGAAAATCTCACAGTCCTTATTTTATCCTCTAACAAAATTCCCTTTGAATGAAGGACTCCAGGAATTGGTTCAAATTCATTCTTATTTTTAATGTATTTTTTTTGCATGTATAAAGAAATAGCTTTGGTAACCCTTGGCTTTCCTATACAACCTCTGTTTACCACAGTTCCTTTGGTTGTATAATGTAGGTCCTCCATAGGGGTACCTCTCTGGCTTTCTGTCCTGTGTGATGCTGCATTTTCTTATTTGTTAATACCATGAGTTGCCTTAAGGAAACATGGCAATGAACACATATGGAAGAGTGGCACACATGAGGTTAATTGAGTTGACATTGCAATAACCCTGATCCTAATGAACTAGTTTGGTGTCAAAAGGTCGGTCGTTATACAGAAATTCAGATCTCACTTATGTATCGCTACAGTTAAGCTTTTCCAGAGCTTTAGAAATGTCAGGTTTCTGCACAGTCCTTCCAGCACACTGAGCAAGAGAAAGAGCGAAGAACAAGCACATGAAACAATCCTTCATTAATCCCACAAGTAGGGAATTTGCATTGATTCTCATAGTGCTAAATGTTGAGCTGTGTTAGATCTGACAGTTTGAACTAGACCAAATTTGTGTGACTTAATGTTATACTAAAAGGACCTACCTGTTATAAATAGTAAGACTGAAGAATGTTAAAAGTATAATACCTACCATGAAAATGAGATCTAGAAGATTCCCAGGATCACCTTTGGGTGAAATAATGTATATCAATGACACTTTTTCAAATTTGGAAGCTCTGAACGGGAGCTACCCTTTGCAGTCTTCAAAAAGCATTGGGGATTTTTCCCCAGATTTTCTCATTTTTGCCTAACTAGTTAATTGCAGTTGCAATTAGGTTGCAGTTTTTGTTTAATATCACGTTGTCTTTATGAATTCAGTTAAAGAGTAACTTTGTATTAAGAGTAACTGTGTATTAACCCTTACAACAAAAAGTTCAGTGAGGAACATAGGAGGTGCAAGTTCTATGTAAACAAGGTTAAGTTTGGAAATTAACATAAGAAGTCCATCATAGACTCTTTCATTGTTAAAAATGAACTCAAAGTAGGAGATATCCTGCCTTGAATCTCTGGAATCAGTCTTTGATTAGAGGTGAACAAATATCCAGCTCCAAAGCTCATTGTTACTGTAAGTATCGATAGACCTTGAAGCAGTGATTTCCAGAGTCTGCAACTACAACATGGCCATCTGAAGTAAGGGCCAGACCTTGGGGGCCGTAAAGTGGGTCAGCAGAGGTGTTAATGTAGGATAAAAATGATCCGCTTCCATCAAAAACCTTTAGAGATGAGAAAGCACATAAGAAATGTTATGAATAAAAAAAAATCGAGTGGACAAACGTCTACTTTCAGTTATACCATTATTCTTATTTCTGAAACCGTTGAGATACATTACAACAAACATGGGCAGAATCTGATGTTATTCTCATAATATGCAAGCTTTCATACAAATATGTTTTCTTACTAAGACAACCTAATTAAGGCTACCAGGATCTTTGTCAAGAATTTGATATGCAATGAGGTAAAAAAAAATAACCAACTAGAATAAATCAAACTCAGTCAGAAACTTGACCAACACCTTGTTTTCCTAACAAATTTTACTGTTGTGGCTAGCATGACTCTTAAGTTCCCATGCTCAGAAAACCAGGAATTTGTTTGCATTGTTGTCAGTGCTTCCTGAGAACAACTTGTGAGCAGCTCTCTCATTTTTATACTCATAGTACAGCATTTTATACTAATGCATATGCTTAGTTATTTATTAGATTTTATTTTATTTTTTTGCAAATAAGAGAGGTCTGTGATTTGCACTTGAAAGATAAAAAGAGTGCAACTCTCAATATAAATTTAGAATAATTTTCAACATTTAAAACAGATGCTAAAAATCTGACACATTTGCCTCAAGGGCTGTACAGTTCACTTGCTTTTTCATATCTTTCCACCATGTTGACAGTTATGGTGATTATTATAAATTACTGTCATCTCAGTAAAGCTTTGTACATCTCTTAAGTCATCAAATAGCTTTTGGGAAGCTACTTGGAGACAAGAACCTTGGTCAGAATAACCATCAGACTTACCAGCGCTCACACTGGAAAGTCCACAGTCTGATACCTCCATTTTAAAAGTGGACAGGCCAGCAAAGAGGTACAAAAAAGGCTGTTTAGAAACCACATCACTTCTAGTGTGGCTATCCTGCTTCTTGGGAAGTCTGAAGGCTTTGCTGACCAACCAATTATCAGTCTATTACTTTTCCTAATCAAGCACCTTTGAAATACACAAATCTCTACCTGTATTCGGCTGTTTCCCCAGTCTGCTACAATAATATTTCCATTAGAGTCTACGGCAACACCAGTTGGTGCATTAAATTGTCCATTTCCTTCTCCATTTGATCCAAACTTCAGTATGAATTCTCCCTCCTGGTTAAATACCTGTACAGGTTAAAACAATAGCTTCAGTAGGGCATCACATCTAATATTACTAATTGACAAGTACCAGTTCACCTATTAACAAAACCAGGAGCTAGAGAACTACCAGCAATATTCCCCCACATCCAGCACTATTTCCCCCTCTCTCTTACCCTCCGTACCCTTTCTCAGCATGGACATTTATAGATCTCATTTTTTCCCTTCTTGTTTTAGAAATAATTAGCAGAATTATATATTTACATTGCAAGGAAAGGCAAAAAGGCTTGTAGCAAGGGTCATTTAGATCTGCATTTTCAAATAGTTGGTAAGCTTGCATTTCATTATGTTTGCATGATTGAAATGTTATGAAAATTTGAGTTGTGAATATGTGGTAAAATCAGACAATGAAAAAAAGAACAAAGAACTCACTGGCAATACCAGCACCAGCCTACATCCTTAAAACAAGTTCAGCAAAATTAGCAGCATTTCTACAATTTAAAAAGCAAAATATCTGGAAAGTCTGAAAAAGAGATAAGGGCAAAAACTGGTCTCTAGTCTTGTATCTTCCCTATAGTAAAGGCCTCAGAATGAAGATTGGAGAAAAGGTGCCTGTCTTTCCTTCCTGCTTCACTACACCACATAGCACTTAGGCCCCAGGACCCCCTCCACAGCCTGTGCATCCTGAGTTAAGAGCAAAGTGTTGATATGGCACTGGCAGAGAGTCCTAACAGAGTAGATGCACTGTTCTTTGACTTTCATAACCTAACAAATATTAAGAATCACAGGACACTGCCCTCTGCACTGAGAGCTCAGTAACTGTGTTACCTGCAATGGCAAATAACAGTTTTAGATAGCAGAAAAATGGAACAGATCAATGGCTATTCTGCCAGCAACCTTGATGTGCCAACAGGATCAAGTGAGACACAAGATGTTTCATTTGCATGGCACCATAGCCATCTCCTTTTAAATAGGTCTGGTATGCACCCAGGCCCAGCTCTGCCAAAAGGTGCAACAGTGTTCTAAGGGACCAGCTGTGGCCTAAGCAGAAAAATACAAAGACCCGACAAGTGTTATGAAGGTGAGAGAGGTGAGGAAATCATCCTATTCTGGATGATTTCACCCACAATGGACAGACAGAAAGTGTTTTCAAATGGAAATCAATGTTAGCTCAGATGACAAAAAATAGTAGGGAGGGTCAACTAATCAGAAAAAACAGGCAAAGACATTTTGCTCTTTTCCTGGGTTAAAATGGGGATGGTCAGTGACAGAAGGAGAGGAGCCTATACCGAGTAGGATTTTCTGCAGATGCCCGAAGTGAGGAAAATGCCTGAAGATGAAATGGCAGAGGGAAGAAAATGTTTTGCAGAATGATGATGTATAACTCAAGACACCAGTGCCAGAAAGAGGCTGAGAACCATAAGAGTGAAAGTTACTTAGTCATAAATGTATTTACTATTTGAAGTTTACTCTCCACTCTTTTCCTTACCATCTAATCAAAGAGGACAGCATCACCTAGTTTATAAATAACTCTTCAAAGTGTCAACAGTTATCTGCATAGATTTACAGAATGCTACAAAAATAAGAATCTTTTTCCAGTTAGTACCAAATTGCAACAAATAACATTTTTATTCCATTGAGTCATGCCAGATACAGACAGGACGCTCTGTTCTCATTAGCAATGTAATTCATTTAATTCGCTAAGATGCCACACTTCTTACATCTCTTCACTTGCTTTTGTTCCTTTCAGCTGGCCCTTGTTAACTTTCTCCAGGCATTCTCGTTACTGCAATAGGCTTTACTGGTGGAGAGGTAATTTATGGAGTCATAGACCTCCTGCTGCTAAACCACATGAACAGTCTGCTTCAGGGCTCCTGCAGCAGCCTTGGTCTTTCTGCAGTAATCCAAAACACATGAGTTGCTATTTCCTCTCTAATTCCAAAAGCATACCAAAACAAAGTCTCTACTCAGAAGTCAGATGATTCAGCGCTGCTGAACACATCGGGTTGTCTACACTCACCAGTATGCAGACAGAAATTTCATATTTCGGGTAAATATGTAAGATTTATCATTTTAGTTACAAACATTGGTTAACTGAACTAAGGGTACATCTGTGTGTTCAATTAGGATAGGCAGTCATTGGGTCAAATTCTACTGCGCCTGTGCTGCTGCATGGCAAGGTAGGGAAAAGGAGCGTGGAAAGGGCTGAAATCGGGAGTGGTGCGGCCTGAGAACAAACAGGTGACTCATTTCTGAAATGGCCTGTAACTCCTTAATTCACGTTTTCTATCACCTGACGTCTCATCATACATCCTTGCTCTGGTTTATTACTGGAACAAACAAATCTACCACCTATCTTACCACAACTGTTTAATAGGCCACAAGTCAAGATTTCCCATTGCTCTAATGGCAAGTGAACAGTTCTGCCCAATGTAGGACGTACTGGATGAAAACTGACGGTCTGTCTTACACAGTTAAGACTATCAGGTCATAAGAGGATCCAGTAATAATAAAGCTTATAAATATGGAATGAAGTCTGTCAGGTGTCTTTACTTTGCTATACTTGTATTCAACTAGAAATGTGGGAACATTTTAATGGGAAATTCAAAAGCAGTTATCAGTTATCTAAAATATCAAAAGACTGATAAGTAACAGATTTTTCAGAGAGCTAATTAAAAATAACTAAGGTGATATTATTTATGTCAGGCATAACATACATATATTTAAGCAACCGAATTATAGAATGCAATAGTGAAACTGAAGGCAACTGCTTACATCCCTATTATACAATACACTGCACACAAAGGTCTCTGACTGTGAGTCTCTTAATCAGGCCGCATACTTCAAAAGCATGATCTCTATGTTTCAAGTAATATTTTATTTTCCCCAGAAAATAAAAATAAAATAAAAAGCTTCCCAAATTGCCATTAACGGTACCTTGACAGAATGGTTATGAAAATCTGTAACAATAATTTCATTGTTGCTGTTTACAGCTGCAAAATGAGGACCTGCAACATAGAAAAAGAAAGAATCATAGTAAAAATAATAATGCCACTAAATCAAAATAATACTGTTTGACTTTTGACAATAAACAGTCAAAAAGGGACGATCAATTTCAAACCACTCTTAATTTCATTTCTCCTTTTAAAAAGTCAGCATGCCTTTTTGTAAGCAAACCATTTAGTTTTCAACCACTTGTCAGCTAGTGTTATCAATAAGCATTGTTGATTCCTCCCTTTTATACATGGATGACTATGCAGATATTTATATGTTGATTAACTAGAGAAAATATGTGGTGCTTAGGGATAAAGTTGTATATATAATGAAAATAGTTCTCAAAAAGTAAAGCCTAAGTGAAATCTTCTGTGCTTTATTTGATCACTTCTTACAAGCATTCAAGCAAACAAGCTTAGGATAAATGCAAAAATTACTTAGAAAAATATTGTTGGAGAAAAAAACACACTTTTGTTTTGTGTGTTGAACTATGTACACAAACATGAATAAGAAACAAACCTGAAAACAGGAAAGCACCTGAATAAAAATATTTGGTGCCATTTTAAGTTACTAAACAAATAAAAACTCAATTTTAATCTTCTCTGTTCATTAGTATAGAGTATAAAAAGGATAAAGACCTTTACACTGAAAACCTTCAAGTAATGACAGTTAACCTGTTCTATGTAGCCTACATACAGTTGAATATATAAATGGCAGTTTTCCCAGACTAGCATTTTCCATTTGCATAACTGTGTCTTCTTGATCTCAGTATTAACACTGCCCCATTATGCCAATTTTGTAATGGGAAGATACTATTTGGGGCATGAGTTAATGTGTACCTGACCACCGGAGACACAAAGCATGATGTCTGAGTTGATTATCATTAACGGCTTAATGTGGGCATTACAAAGTCTGTCTTTCTCAAATCATTGATCTGAAATGCTTCCAGGCACAGAAAGGTAGATAAAACAAGATAGTTACATCTACATTTGCAGAACAGATGTTGTAGACTTCCTGGCCAATTAAACAAATGGTGAAATGAAGACAAGCTGTATGTTTAGTAGAACTTTCCCATCCCAGAAGAAAAAAAATGAGTAGGGTATAGCATCTTCAACATGCTCAAACATCATGCAAATGTGAGCAGAAGGGGCAAGAAGAGGGGATTTACATATTACCATCAAGTGTACCTGCAAACTGCTTGTCGCCGTTCCCTCGGCTACCAAACCTGGTGACTATTTTCCCATTTGGCTGGAAGATGAACACACAGCAAGCTTTATTATCCACTACAATTATGTGTCCATTACGATCCACAGAAACGCCTTTTGGGCCCATGAGTTTTCCAGATCCAATTTTGGCCTAAAATGAAAACATGAAACAGGAAAACACATTAGCATGATAGAAATGTTAGTATAGTTCAAAGCTGTCCTGTATCACAGGCACAGAGTAGCATGAAGAGAAATTTTTTACATCAAAAGACTGCCAGGGAGAAGTGATTGCTTTATCAGCTCATGTTGTGTTCTTTTTCATTTCATCTTCAGCTGAAAAGAAAGACTGTTTTCTATATGTCCTTTCTAGAGTGGAAAATTTGCGACCTCATCAACTGAATCCAAACATATGGCAATATGAATCCAAACAAATGGCTACGTAGTCAACATTAGCACATTGGTATAGGGTAGGCTGACACACATAGAAGACCTCTGTCCCCTTTCACTCACTACATTGGGAAAATGGGCTTGTAGCAGACATGAGTCACAGAAATCAATACATTACAAGATGTCTCTCGGTCATTACTATGCTGGGCATGGTATAGATGTGCAGGATGGAGGTGGTAACCAGATGACTTTCCTCAACCTGTAGATGGCATCTGACTGAAAAGCTGAAGCTACAGCAGAACTGGTGAACATTAGGTGCCTCTTCCTGAGCACGAGAAAAGCCAAACGAAGCCAGTCATCACCTCTCCTTCCAGAGAAGCACACAGTGGGGGCAGCTTAAATGATGGACAGATTTGGAAACAGTTACCTAGTTGGCTCCAAAAGTCAGGTCTCCTGCAAGCCTTGTCGCTGTTCTGGACAGGCAGTCCACTGAACACACTGTGTTGAAATTATGGATTCCAGAGCTTCCAGATCCTGCAGTTATTTTTCAGAGATATCCTACAGACTTGCATCCATCTCTCTGGTGGATGACATCACTTTCTGTTTCCAACTGAATTTTAATGAAGTAGATACTAAGGTATTCATCTTTACAAAAATACCATTTTCCACTGCATTGCCTTTACAGGGTGAGACACATCAGTGCCTTCTCTGCCCCTCTCCCTTACCTGATGCAAGTGGTGAGGAATTTTCCCCTCTATTCAGCACTGGTGAGGTCACACTTGCTGTACTCTGTTTCAAAGAGGAGAGAGTCAGGCTCTTTTCAGTGGTTCCCAGTGCCAGGACAAGAAACAATGGGCACCAACTGGAACGTGAGGTTCCCTCTGAATGCCAGGCAGCACTTTTGTGCCATGTAGGTGACAAAGCCCTGGCACAGACTGCCCAGAGAGGCTGTAGAGTCTCCTCCTTGGAGATTTCCCAAAGCCACCTGAATATGGGCCTGGGTAGAAGCTCTGAGTGGCCCTGCTCAAGCTGGGCTGGGCCTGATGGACTCAGTCAGCAGGCAATCTATGAGTCTATGTGAGTGGCTGAAGCTGTGTTAGTCCCTGACTATCAAGGCAGGACAGATTACATGGCACGGTGAAGATCCATTATCTAACTCGTTTTGCTGTTTCCAAATGTTTTTAAAGCAAACAACCACATGAGTATCTGAAGAAGCTCAACTATCCTTAGGAAACCTCATGCTCCTATTCCATGCTGCATTCTCATGGGTGGGGTTGATAAAAGCAGGAGCTATCTTAAAATAAAGAAATGGAGATAACCTGAGGCTGTCTAGTATGAAGTCAACAGCATTATTACATAGTCTCTTTCAGTCTCAAAGAAAACTCCAGGGAGTAAATCTTGCAGCTTCAAGCCAAAGTGCAATCATACGTCTCTTTTTAAGGGCAGATACATATGCTCTCTTAAACTGCTCAATATTTAGACAATGAACACCTAATTAAATCACACTAAAGTAACCCTAGGAAAAAAACTATTAAAAACGACTTCATGATCACCAAGGGAAAGATATGAGCAAATCTACAAAATGCATTCAGGTTTGCATAACAACAAAGCTGCAACAACATAAATCAAATGCAAATCAGTAGATTTATTTCCACTGGAGTGTTTAAATCATATTTCCTTCTTTCCTCAGGGATGCCTGAGTGTTTGTCTGCTTGTGCACTGCACACCTCCTTACCATCTTTCCAGGATTCCTAGGGAAAAATGACTCAGACTCATGAGTACAGTATCTTTCTGAACATATAAATACATATGGGAAAAAAAAAGTGAATAAGTCATGTACTGCATTAATGGACACTCAGGGCTGAGAAGAGTAATAAAAATTACTATTCTTGGGACAGGATTCACAATATAATTTGCAGTTAGCAATAAATTATGTCTGAAGTTCTTTGTTTTACTAAGAATCTCTGTTTCCAGTTTAGATCAAAATACACTGATGACACATCACTGGGTCTGGCTGAACATATGCTTTGTGTATTTTTATTTCAGAAGGTTTCTTAGAATTGTAGGTTTGATTATTTAAAACAGAACATTATGAAACCCAGTCACTGCTGTTAAGTATATGAATGGAACTATTTTCAGATTTTTCTACCATTAGAAATGAATAAAGCAGAATGAATCATTTGAATCTTTAATACAAATAATTGAATTCAGTCAAGGACATTATATTCCTTATTTTATAGGCTTCTATTAATTTAGATTGGTTTTCAAACATGACACTTTTCTGCCTGGCAGAGGCTGCTGGGGTGAGTGAGCCCAGTTCTGTTATTAGGGAGATGCCTGGGCTTCCAGGAGAAATCTGCTTTCTGGCTCGCATGAGTATTAAAACGCTGTGAAGCTAAAGGAGAATAAATAAAGAAAGAAGGGGACAACAACTAAAATAGTTAGAATAAGTTCAAAAGAGAGCCCTGATAATGCTTAGTTAACAACTAGCAGACCATCAGTATCTCAAATGTTATACAATGCCTTGTGGGCACTATCCTTTGAAGTGAAATGCCATTATCCCTGTGTATCTGTGCATTCTTGCAAGCATTGCCTAGTTTAATCAGACAGAGCCCTTGTATGTTGTTTTTCCCAGATTTCCACGGGCTAGACTTGTTATATACGTCCTGTGCTTCAACTGTACGAGTATGCCTTCCTTCCATGTGAAAGACACATCTACAAAAATTCTCATATTTTTTCTCATAAATATTATCTGTCGCATGAAATCAAAAAGTAGTATTTTCTATCATTAATACTTCATCTCTTATTTAATCTAGTCCCAAGAACTATGAAGTCCAATGCATTAACTTGCATTATCCACACAGACATTGCTGACTTTACATAGCTCAGGTAATCTAACAAAAAAATATTAACTAAAAACAAAGCTAGGCTCCATGTCAGAGGAACTTCCTTAACTCTTTTTTTTTTCCCAATACTTGTCTCCCAGTTGGACACAGGGAGCTGGCTCCTCCAGAGCCATGGCTGTGTTCTCCAGAGCTGACGCCATCCACAGTGCTGGATTTACAGCCTAGCTGGAGAAGGAAGGAAAATGAGCCCTCTCTCCTCCACGTCCAGATCAAGGCAGTTCACATTAAATGTGTTAATAATTATTTATATCACACTTAGATTACTCAGAGTATTTGGATTCTTAAACAAGTACATCTTGGTTTGTTTTTGTTTTGGTGTCTTCAGCCAAAGCCGAGATTTTCCTGTGTAGTAGTACATTTTTAAAGCTACTCAACAAGAAAGATCATGTAATCCCTACAAATGCAAATAATTTCTTTTAACAGTTATATAATATAATATATTAGTATTATTTTATTTTAGCTTTGAGTCTATGTAGCATCTGGATTCTTTTAAAAGTGTACAAGTGTCTTTCTCAAATGCAAAGCAAAACCTGCTATTTGATACAGCATTTGTCACTTTGTGAAAACTAATAAAGGAAGGCCATCTGTTGATAGCCACATGAGCAGGTCAGGACTTGAGCTTTTTGTCATTAGGCTGCCAGAAAATGCCAAACAGGTGATTTCTCTCCAAAACAGATAAAACTACGTTAACTATGGTAGAAATTTCTCTGGAGGTTTTTCATCTCACCAGAGTGATACTAATCTCTGCTGGAGACAGCTGTGCCCAGCATGGATCACCCAACTTGGTAACATGCATTCAGACAACAGCACCAAGTGAAGGTAACCTTTAATTCTCTCTGGAATTGTACCTGACTCCCAGACATGATAAATACTGCAGGTTTACAAGCATTAGTGTAGAACAGTAGCTGTCATTTTATTTTACTGCCATAAAAAGCAGCCAGGCTCATATGAAAATAAGCACACACTACTCAGAACTTCTGTCTTCTGAAGCCAAGTCATTCTTCTCCTGCCTTTCAGTTTTTCTACTTTATATCACCCCACATAAAATACTCCTGTCCATGCTATAGCACTGGAACTACCTCTTGGGTTGCCCCTTCCTTGAGTTCATTAACAACAGGACTATATATAAATTACGCACTTGATTTTTTGATATGTATGGAGAAAATAGAAGACACCACCAGCAGTCTGGTGCCTTCCATATGTCACTGAAGTCTTCTCAAAAGTTTTTACATTTGTTTTGTGTGTATATACATATACACACACAGCTTTATATATAATCAAACTACTAATGATTTGAGTTTGTTAATCTAGTCCACCTACACGTGATTACATTAGCTATTCTCAACTGTAAGTTGCAGAAAGGCAGCCAAGTACCTAGTGCACAGTACAGCAGAATGGAACGTATAATCTCTATTTGATATTACATTGGCAGTACAGTTGGAGGTCTCTTCCTATTTATTATACAGCATTGCTGTGTCATGCATTTACACATCACAACAGTGGAATTTAGACTAAGTAACAAACAAACTATGCCGTTCCTTGACACACAAAAAATCCCTACAACAGTACTTTGCATTCCTTTGTAAGACAGAGAAAGCTCAGGAAAGTATGTTAACTCATACCTTAAATTTTCCATCCGATGAGAATATGCTAACCCATTTGTTGTCATAATCTGCAATAATGATGTCACCACTGGGATGCACAGCCACTCCTGTTGGCCGCTGCAGCTGGCCAGGAGACCTTCCTCTTATGCCAAAGCGACTTTTGAACTGGCCATCATTGGAAAATATCTGTAACAGAAAATATTAGTTTTAAAACTAGGTCCACATAATAACATCATCTATTTTTTGGAGCTTACAATTTAGAATTCACTAATGAGCACTATAGTCAGGAACACAGTCAGGAAGTCTTTGGACTCTTACACAGTCTATATTTCAAAGCAATATGCCCATCTTAAGAAGAGGCCTCCACCTGGACCCTGATTTCATAATAAAGAAGTTCTCAGCACTTACATTGCTCTGTTTCTTGAATGATCTCAAAGTAATTTACAAGCATTAGTGAATTATGCTTCATGATATCCCTCTCCCTCTTAGAAAAGTGGAAGGAAGTGGTGTTATTCCTGTGTTAGAAATGAGGAAACTGAAGTACTGCCTTGGCCACAGCAAAAAACTAAGTCTTTTGAAGAGATAGGAAAAGAAGCTAGAAGATAGTTTTAAATTGTAATCATTTGACTTAGGAATAAGTACTGGGCCATTTCCTGACAGATGCTTCAGCTACTCAAAAATCAGTCCAGTACTTGCATCCCTGAGACAGGTAATTAGACACTGAAGTTCTTCTGAAGGGGACACAGATTACAAAGTATGAGGGTACTGATGAATATTTGACTCTATCTCTTTGAAAAGGCTTGGTAATTAGTTCTTACTGCATGTGGGTTTCTAGTTCTGACATATTGAAGAACAAGTCACACACTGCTGCCTTGTTCATTGCTACCACATGGGCAGCCTAAAGAGTGATGACAAACTGTTAATTTTAAAAATAATTTTTAAAAAAGACAAAAAAAGCAACAATCAACATGAATAAATGTATGACAGGCAGGAGAAAACACAGCTAGATTTCCACACAGGTTAAAAAAGCCACGAAATCAAGTGTGTTCAGGATCCTAACACAGAAAAGATTTTATCATGCAATCACACAGAAAAATCCATGAAGTAGACTAAAAGTAATTTGAAGACAGTATCTATGTGTTTATTTTTTTTACTTGTATTCATTTAAGTTATATTTGTGGCATCTTGTCCTATATTTATTTTGAAACACTGACTGATGAATTTACAATATGAAGTAATATTTACAAAAAGGCATTTTTCCAGGCTACTGTTTGCTTTCTTCATTTACTGCCAAGCATAGTAAGGAATGAAAATGAACTCTGATATATATGTTAGATACAGTGTAGATCTGAAAAAGATAGCTACAAGTCAAGAGGATGGAATGATAATAGATGATAAGCAGGTTGGGCATTCTGGCCTTGTGTTGTACAAAATCTGTCTGAATACAAATAAGGTGAAGGTATGGGGGAGAAACAGACAAATATTTGACAGTGGCATAACCTCATACCTGCACACACTGGTTGTTACTGTCTGCTATTAATATTTTTCCATTTGTAGATGCAGCTACACCTTGAAGATTTGTAAATTCCCCTTTGTTTCTTCCTTTGGTACCTAAAATTGAACACAAAGCACATAAATCAGGCTAGGCATTACATAGATCAGTTACGACCTAAAAGCTAGTACATGTATTTATTACATCCTTGATCTACGGATGCCTATTTTCAAGAGTTCTTATCACTGGTACAGAACCATCTCAGTAACAGATCTCAATTCTAAGTACAAGAGACTGTTCTTACTCTTTAGCACATATGCCATCTAACCCCCAACAGAGGAATTACTTTGGCCTTCACAAAACAAAATGTCTTCACAATTTGCTTCCTGCTAGAGGTTACAAGTAAAATGTTTTCTTCACAAGCTTTTTTTAAAATACAGGTTTTTGTTCAGGTGAGAAGGCGATGAAAGAGGCAGTGCTGTGGGAGCACACAGACAGAGACTAAGCCAAGAACCTGGTTGTTTAGTACAATTTGCTAAATCTCCCCTGTGAAGTCAAGAAATTGAGAAAAAAAATATTAGTGATTGCTTTGGATGAGGCCTTTTCAAGACAGGGAGGTTTGCCATTCACTCATACAGTTTTCATTCAATCTGTAAAAGTTCTCTTAGAAAACTATGATGACAAACTGTTTTTAAACGACTAGGAATTGATGCCAATGAAGACCAACATCTGGTGACTGAATCTTTCTGCAAAGACCTTTGATTGTTCTTATGAGGCAATACATACACACAGGTGTCATTTGTGTCCAGGACAAATGCAACAGAGATTTATGTAGAACCAAGTGGGCTAATGGGATAAGGACCTACAAAAAGTCAGGTTTTCACAAAAGTTCATTAAGTTTAAGTGCCTTATTACTTAGATGTTTGTTCTGGGACAGTCTGAGGAGAGTCACAGAGCAAACTGATATGTTTAAAAGGTCAGAGCTGAAGTGCCTGGTCCAAACTGCACCTGGTGCACAGTAACAGTATTCAAATTCCTGCTGTGTTCATAAAGAAGGCTCAGGTGTCTTTAGACAAGCTTGCAGTTACTATCTTGAACCACAAAGTTATTCATAATGAATGAATTAACAAAAAAAGACTCTACAAGCAGTTCATTCTGAGACTTGCATGCAGAGCTGTTTTTCCCTGGTTAAGTATTTTTACAAGCATTCACCAGCACTATATCAGATATTAATTGGTTTCAATAATATAGTTTAAACTGAAAAGCTTGTACTTTATTTTTGTCAGTCCAAATATCCTGGAGCCCAATGATTAAAGCTGCTCTGACTGTGACCCTCAATATAAGACATGCATTAGCTCTAATTTTTACTTAACTTTCATTAGGGATGCATGTGCTCTGAAAAACCCTTCTTTCTAATGCAGTGATGGATGTGGGATGCATATTTCTTGTCACTGGCTAAGAAGCAACATTTAACTCTGTTATGGTTTTATGATTTTTGGTTATTGGTATTCCACATCATAACATCATGTAGTGTATGTACCTGGTTCTCAGAAGAGAAGAACTACTACATTCCCCAAAGGAATTTGCTGCCCTATTACTGTTTTCCAGTCAGAGAGAAAGATAAAACTGTTCGCAGATCACAAGACACCCTCTTCTCATCCCAGCAGCATCTTGCTCCCCAGCCATCTCACCATCGGCACTAGAGTAAGGCCTACCTTAATTTTGGACACTCTTTCTCATTTTATTGGATATATTAGCTTAAATTGTAATTATATTGTATTGTAGTGTGTTATTTTGCATTCCTATATCTTATTTAGTAAATTAGTTTGTTTTTCCTCAGATCGTTGCCGCTGTTTTGTTTTTTGGCCCATCTCCCTACCCTTTTTTCCCTTTCCCGGACTGTGGGTCCGTGGATCCCCCCCCACCATTAGTCACAGAACCGGGCCAAACCAGCCTGTAAACTGTTGACAAACTCCTTGGCACTTGGTGCTGAGACCTTTTCTTTGTTTCAAGACTTATTTTCCTGAACTCTGCATGCTTACCACTTTCTCAGCAAAGGAAATACTTCTCAGTTTTGTAGTGCAAGGAGAAACTACGTGTTAAGCAAGTAATGAGTTACACACCAATTATGTTGCCCACACTTGAGCCATTTCTGTGTATTCTTTTACTGAGCAGTGCCTGAGGGATGCATGCAGTTATTTTTTTTCCACCGTATACTAATGGCGAGTTTCTGTTCTACTTTTTAGCCAAAGAGAAGGGATGAAAAGTAAGAAGCATTCCTTCTACTACTGAGAGAAAAGGAAAAACATTTGTTAGAAAAGAGGAAGCATAAGCTAGAGCATCTGGAACTAACTAGAACCACCACTATGGAATGTATGCTCCTTCTCCTTAGAAGAATATTCACTTTTAAAGAAAAGAATGATCTATATAGAGTTGCCCTGAGATTTCTTCACTGGGACTTTACAAATATACATCAAAGGCAAAAAAAAAAAAAAAAGAAGAAGAAGAAGAAGAAGAAGAAATTACCCAGGAATGCCATGGTCACATTTCACAGTAAGTTTTGGAACAGTACTTTATTAACAGTGTGCAGCTGAAAATCAGCTCCATGCAACATTCTTGTAAAGAGCATTCCACAGTTATTAAACTCAAGACCATGACAGGTTCTAATCTGCACACAGGCCTCTACAGAGTCCCTTCCACAAGGGGACACACTTCTCTGAAGAAGAAAGCTGAAGTCAGTGAAACACACCTGACTTCCTAAGTTACGTTCAGGAAGAAAACAGGTAACTTTGAACTTTCTGATTTGAATAACTCACTGTGCCAGCTGTCAACGGTTTACAGGCATTAGGCCCGATTCCGTGACGAAGGGGACGGGGGACCCACGGGCCCACGTCCCGGGAAAAAGGGGAAAGGGGAAAAGGGTAAGGAGATGGCCCTGAAAGCAAAGAACAGCGGCAACAATCTGAGGAGAAACAAACTAATTTACTAAATAAAATATCGGAATGCAAAACAACACACTATAATACGATATAATTACAATTTAAGCTGATAAATCCAATACAGAGAGAGAGAATGTCCCAAAATCAAGGTAGGCCTTACTCTACTACCGACGATAAGACGGCTGGAGAGCGAGGTGCTGCCAAGACCAGAGTCGGCGGAAAAAGGGACGAGGTCTCATGATCTGCAAGTTTTTATACTGAGAGCTTTTATCTTTTCCCTCCGGCTGGAAATGGTAACATAGGAGCAAAGTACCGTGGGGACTGTAGTAGTCCTTCTCTTCTGAGAACCAGGTATATCTACTACATGACGTTATGATGTGGAATACCAATAACCGAAAATCACAAAACCATGACACCAGCAAAGCGAGCCAGTAGCTCATGTGAGAGGAAAGCTTGTGGTAATGTATGTCAGCACTCTGGAAAAGCAGGATCCTGCAACCATGTCTGTAATAACAAAGGAGGACAGCTCCTCCCTCTTAAGCAAAGATTCCTGCCTCATAAACACACCTGCCTGAGAGAGACATCAGCATCTTTTACTACAAGATACCTCCCTTCTGTATCAAGGCAACCAATGCTTTGTCCTCTATCTCTGCACTTATCACCCATTCCTCCTTAGCCTGGTGAGACACCAACATCTCATATGCACAGGGCTGGGGATAGAGGATGGTTTAGGGATCCAGTTAAGTCGGGGGTGTTGCAAGGTTTCCCAAGCAGCCTGGCATGGAGATGAAAGCCTGAATCTTTTGTACCTGTCTTCACACAGCCTTGTCTCTCTCCTGTTCTGAGCTACTGAGCACAAATGAAGAAGAATAAGACATTTTACTCCACCTTCACCAAGCTGTGTGGGACTGGGAGAGGAGGGTTTTCAAAAGGTCAGGTCAACCAGAGCAGTTAGGAAGCTGTGGAATAGTTTCTTTTCTGCCATCTCTGTCTACAGCTCTCTAAATAAACAATCAGATTAGATTTAGCCCTATCCAAGTCCTTTGGTTGTTATTCAGCTTACCCTGCACAAACCAGTTAATTTAGCTTTGAAGATACAATTTCAACAAAAGAGCAGCCACCTTCAGCTCAAGACAATGCAGCACAAACAGAATGCTTCATAATTTCAATCTTCTTGCACAGTACAGGCCAGGCAGAATCTCACCGAGAAAAAAAAAAATCAAAAAACCTATTAAAATAATAGGAAATGTTAAAAATTATATCATGCAGCTAAGTCTGCTTTGTAAGTGCTGGCCATCTGGATGAACCTGTTGAACAATGTACATTTTTTATATCCATAGTAATAGAAGTGGTTTTGCTTTCTAAATTTTGCTGATGTGACTAATAATCTACCTGCTTAATAACCTAGGTTTACCAGCTTCCTAAAATGGAAGCAGCATTTCACCCCTCTCAGCAGAAAGGGATTGTCTTCAAAGACATAAAAATCCTGCAGAAAGATTAGAGATTAATGGGGAGACTCAAGAGGATGCAATACCCATAGCACATTGTATAACTACCAATTCTTTCCTACCTACACCACCAAATACTTCTTCTGGGACTGTTCTCCATGCTATAGTGAAAAAAAGATAGAACTGAATAGTATGGAAAGATCAACATATAAGCTGCACAGACAGGTGTGAAGGAGTTGTTTTCTTGTATCCTGGCTTCACTTTTTCTCAGAATGCCAACCAGCTACACTTCCATGTCCATTCTTTCTCCAGTGCCCTTAGCCAGGCTGTAATGTGGCTTGGGCAGGACCTCACTACAAGGGGAATGGAAAGGTGCTGTTTGCTACAGGGCAGCTAGAATTCCTCTGGACCATGCATACAAGGGGGCTAACTGCAGTTAGAAAAATTCACTTGTTTTCAAGATGTTTATGCACAGAACCTCTTACTTATGTTTTTATAGTAGCTTAAGAAGTACATATCTGTAGGCAGCCCCATCCCTTTCAGGTGGGACAAACTACTACAGAGTGTCAGCAAGAGGTCTTACGAGAAAATTTAATAATAAATACGGGCCCTAGAAAGTTTAAATATTTCCCTAAAACCTACTCACAGCTCACCATTTATTATTTATCAAATTTATACCTAGCCCCTCTGCTCCTCCTCAGTCTGCTTTGAATTTGTAGACTTTTATCAGGCAGAAATCCACGACAGCTATTATTACACAGGTCTTGTTAATGAGTTCCCACATGGAGTAAATTCACAGTCAGCCTCTTATTCACTTTAAGTGTTGGTAACAGCCCAGATGATGACATTCACACCTAGTAAGGAAGCTGACATAAGGTACTGTTAAAGGCCTTTTTTTTTTCCCTTAAAATTAGAGTGAGTTACACACATTATACTTACCAGCTAAATTTAGATGCTCAGTTACATGGCTGAACAAACAGCTAAACACAGTCTGAGAAAAAGGAAAATTGAAGTTTCCAGCAGAGAGACAATTCTCCATCTGGCTGTGACTGATGCCAATTCCAGGCATAAATAAAGCGAAAATGCAGTTGAAGTGGGAAATGGCACCACTACTGCTAAGCACTGTCAAAGAACCCAGTCATGAAAAGTGCCAGAAAAAAAGTACCAAGGCATGGCAGAGCTAGAGCACCAGATGGGGCCCTGGACAGAGGACTAGCCACCCATGGCTCTTAACTTTCCTTTGGGAAACATGGGAGAGATTTACCAGGGAGGGTGGAAGTACTAATACCAAACATCCCTCACTTCCACTCAACATGGGTCTAAGGAACAAGAGCAGAGCAACAGAAGAGCCTTTCCTCTCACTTCAGTACTTCCTATCCCTTGCAGTAGTAGCAAACACCACATGCAACAATTATTTTCTGGAAATCACAGACAAGTTTTGTTTTCATTTGCACAACCTTACTACATGCCACAGATAGATTTTTTTTGCTTGTGAGTTGAATCTAAATGATCTTGAAAGTCCCTTCCAATCCAAGCCATTCTATGATTCTATGCTTTTATTCCTGTACTAAGTTCAGCAGGCTGAAACATTCATAACTTGAGAACTGCATGGACACACTCGTAAAGATCATGTCTGCTTTTTGTTGAGAATATAAATTACCGAGAGAGAAGGAAGCAAGAAATACTCTGCTCTTTTAAATAATGCATTACATGACTGTATGAATGTGCAGTCAATAGCCTGACCTTAAAAATGTCTGGACAGAAACATATGCCATTTTAAAAGTAATGAGTATTGTGGAATTGGCAAATGATGCAATGCCCAGTTCCCCACAAATGAGAACACTTACCTGCACTAATGCTGTGTTAATGCTGTTTCTTAGTATTCACACAAGAGCAACCTCCTGCTAGTAGCTGATTGATTTACTTGTGCATAAAAGCCCATATATTAATGTACATACAATAGCATGCTCCATATACTCGGATGCCCATAGGAATATTACAGTATGATTCTCCAGCACAGCTGTATAAGCCTCTGACAGCCCAAGTGCAAGCTTATCTTGCATAGTTTTAAACAAAAATTCACATTCGTCCAGGGCTATCAGAGGAACTCAACAATGGGCTCCAAACAGATACGCAGTTGCTGGAAAAGAGCAATAAACTTCATTTTGCATGACTTCATCAACAAATGAACCAAACCTCAGCTTTCCCAAGTGATTAGAAACTGGAGCAAAACAAAATCTTAAATTCCTGAAGGCAATCCCTGCACAAATGTCAGAAGTTTTACCTCCGTTTATTAATTACACATATGTTGGAAGAGTGTAGAAAAGCTAGAGCATTACAGCTACAAGTGCTTAAGAGACTTTTCAGATGATGCATACATAACCCCGCAGGGACATCTCTACATAGCATCATTCTGAGAAATGAGTGGCCAAGAACAGAATGTGGAATGAGATTAAGCATTATTCTCAGTTCAGTTTTTCAGTAACACCTTGAAAGTGGAAACTCCTGAGGGGTTTTATCAAGCAAATGTTGTATTAGGCGAATAATGGAGCTCAGTCTGTAACACGGAAGGCCCTTCCCCATGTGCTTGCTATTGGTTCACCTACTTCATTTAAACCCGTGTAAGAAGGAGAGGCTGTCCTTCTTTGTTTTCATAACAAAGGGCACAAGAACTCCGTGTATGGCCTTTCAGAAGTGACAGGTCAGAAACGGGAGATTCAATATGATTGGCCAGGAGCCCACGTGAGCTTCTGGAACAGTCTAGTAAAAAGATGAGAAATACTATATAGTTCTGTAGCTTTTACTAATAAACGCCATTTTGCTGCTCATCATATTGATGTTACGTGCAGTTGCTGGCAGGGACCAGGTTTAGGTTCTCTACGTGCAAGAATAATACTAAAAGGAGTCGCCAGAGTTCGGTAACAAGCAAAAGCTGTGAGACATGTGCAGCTCTGGCTCTTTCTTCTTTGGAGGAGGAGAGGGCACAGTGAGGAAGACAGAAAGGGAAAGAGGAAGAACTCCAAAATAAAGCATGCAGTCATGATTACATCACAGAGAAAAGAAAAGGCACTACACTTTTCAGAAAATATTCAAGACAGTATTAGAGTTTATGGTGTAGTAGAGAGAATCACTGAAACAACAACAACAAACTAGAGCCATAGCGTTATTTGGCAGTTAGGTTAGAAGCTGCTCACTAGAAGCAAGGGATACAGAAGCAGAGATTACAATCTGAAATCATGTTAGGCCATACTGAAAGCTTTATAATAAGAATGCCAAGAGTTTTAAAATTATTTCAGGACTTTGAAACTGCCCATCCAACCTAGCATATGCTCTGCCTAGCATATGATGTGTCACAGCTACTCCCAGAAGAGATAGAATAAATGTTTTCTTTCAGGCAGGGTTCAGGCATTATCCTGAACTCTTGCTTAACCTTGTCTCAAAGTAAGGCACCCAGAAAATCTAGGAAACATCCATACATACTCTCTGCTTTGAGATGTTATATTTAGGAGTTGTTTATCTTACAAGGAAATGCATTGGCCACCTGGGAAAGGCTGGACTTCTTATGAGCAGCTCCATCCAAAGCTTGCATTGTTCTCTTCTACAAGCAAGCAAACTATGTGTTCTGAATGCATCTTCTGATATAAAACCATCGTGTTATTGCATAGATTGTCTATCAAGGTAAGGATTCCGAAAGAAATCCTGGCAGACAAGAAGTCTCATAGAAAGGGCTAATCAACTGACACCTGGTGTCCCAATGAGTTCTCAACAGAATTACTGAAAAACATTCAAGGAAAAACCACCATCCATTCTCTTCTACAAGAGAGAAATCTGCTTTTCTGATTAGTGCTCAAATGTGGTATACAGACTCGTACTTATCAAAAGTCAGCTTCGCTTTTTTCTTTAGTTTTACAAAGTGAAAAGTTGTAGTTGCTGTTTTTAGCTATATAAGCAGATATAGAATATGAATTCTTAGATAGCTTAAAAACAGATTACCTCAAAAGAGCTGAAAGAAAATCTATATTTTTACAAACCATTAGAAACCCACAAACTTAGAGATACTATTACATTATATGAAGGATGATACATATTTAGACAGTAGAAAAAAATACAAAACACATTTATAGAAACAAACAACAAATAAAGGAAATCATAATTTTGTCCTATGCTGACATCAAGAAATAACTATGTTTGACCATAGGTTTTAACATGTGTAGACCCTGGTTAATTAATTAGATTAACCTCTAGGGCAATCATTTTAGAGAGGGAATCCTCCTACTTTGCCTCTTGTCATGCAATTTTTGAAGAAGTAGTTCAATATAAATCTGCAGCATTGATCTTTTTATATTGCCACATAAAATATTTTATGATAAATCAGATGTATGCATTTCTCAACCCAAATTCTAACTAAATATTTGCCAATAGAATTTCTGAAATATGTGCTTTTAAAACGTATACATGAAACAGTTAAGAGGTCCAAAGGTATTGTCAGGTTGCTCTACTTAGAGCTTTAACCTTAAAATAATTTAATATTGGGAAATTTTCATCCAGTTTCCCTGAATTACTTTTTCTTATGGCAGCAGTTAGCAGAGAAGTCACCTACCTACTCTGAAGATCAAATCATCTTCAATGGGATTCTCTTTTCTTTTTCCAGTGCTGTACATGCTCGCAGGTCTTTTCACAGCTTTCTGCTTCACGTGACCACTGCCAGGAGATTTAACACGTCTCTTAACCCCCTCAGTGGTAGGGGATACATCTGCTGATCTGACCACTTTCAGTTTAAATGGGCTGCCCTTGATGTGTTGATCATAAAGTCTCAGTGACAAAGTGAAATCCCCTTCTTTCTGGACAGTATACAAAAACTCATAAGTGCCATTTTTATTGTCAAGTATTTCTCCATCTGCTACACTCCCATCAGGTGTGCTCAGCTCAGCAGTGAGGTAAGCGTTCCCGGACTTACAGAGCTCCCCATCTTTGTCCTTGGTGGTGATGGTAACAGACATGGGCTGTCCAACCACGGTCTGCCGCAGTCCCTCACCTGTGGCAACTGTTTCAGAGGCAACAGCATTGGTGGTTAAAATAGTGCCCAAATTGTGAATTGACTTTTTCAGGCCTTCTGTTTCCACTATGAAGTCCAACTGATCATTTTCACGGGGCTGCAAGGGGAAGTCCTGCTCAGCCAGTTCATTCAGCTTGTCACTCATCTGCTTCTTCACAAGCAGCACTTCAGTTTCAGTGCCGTGATTGAGGGCTTGGGCTGTAAAGTTGCTGCAACTTTTAATGCTCTCTTGTCCTTCAAGTAAGGTATCCAGCTGGGTTTGGAGGACCTGCATGCATTGCCAAACACCACATCAGCATCACACTGCAGGATTTATGCTAGCAATATTTAGCATGCTTCACACCTGAAGGCCTTTGTAGAAGTACTATTTATGGTACTTTATTTTAAAGGTTTTTTTTTTTAAGTTTCATTGTAGAAAACGTACCATATTGACTCTCTACAAATTCTTGGAATATCACACTGCAGCACAAAAAAATATATACCCATTTTGGGTCACCACAGCTTCACAGATCCACAGCCTCACTAGGTTGAATTATTTCCTCACTTTCTTTTCCCTTTTTCTTTTTTTGATTGACGTTTTAAACAAACATAATATTTTAAGCACCTTTCCATCTAGCTCTCAGTCACAGTTAATGAGATAGTTATTGGGAAGCGAGCTGTGAGTATATACAGAGAGATCTTTATCATCAGGCCCATCAATAAGGGAGGCTGTAAAAGGGATTTCTTAAAATTATTTCTTCAGGGCCAGAGGAAACTTTGGGTTACTCCTCTTTGGGGAAGAATATGAAAGTACTGTGTTGGGGATACTGGAAAGAGCTGGGTTGAGTAGTCTGAAATTTTGGTGGGAAGCAAGTAGCTACTCTATATTTAAGACTGAAAATGAGCTTTCGTTATAGGCTCAGTTCTGGCCCGCAATCTGAAATCCTTAGAACAGGACTGACCTCAAAATTGTGAGGCATGCACTGGGAACAAGACTAACATTTTTTTAAACTAATTTTGCAGTGACTTGGAAAAATGATCCTTGAACTATTACAGCCTAACAGAGAAGTTCATGGAAGTCTGGAAAGCCCAAACATTCCCTTTGCTCCCCACATTCTCCAAAGACAAAATCCCCAAACAGTACCTGGTCGCACATATAGTATGTTTTTCCTACCAAGAAGAACTAGGGCACAAACATTATTGCTAATCAGAGAAGTTATTTTGTTGACCATCACTGTAAAGTAGGCATTTTTTAAACATTTCAGTTGTTTCAATTAAACTTGGGAACTCTGTTGGCTGTAATGCTGTGAGATACTCTTCCCTTGCTGATAAACACCGGGCAATGTTACTTCATTCTTAAGCATATTTTATTTCTGATTTGCATAAGACTATCTTTTCTACTCATTGGAGAAAAAAAGTCTGATGAATTATGCATATGGAGAAGTGATAACAATGTGAAATCTACTGCAAGCTAAAGAAAATAGGCTATTTAAAGACTTTACTTAAAGTTTCAAGTTATCTGTTTCTCCAGACACCTGAAAAGCTTTCAGGACTCATTTCAAGGCATTTCCAGTCTGTCTTGCCTTTATTCCAGGACACAAACAGTTGAACAGATAGCATGACTACTAAATTCCCAGGATGATAAAAGTCCATACACTTGGGGTAAACCACAGAGCATGGAGGAAGATGTTTTAAAACGTAGCTGCAAATCAACTATATTCTAAATATTGTTTTCTTTCATTACAGACAGAAAATATTCAGTCCTACCATAACTAATATTTAAGATGTGTTTACAGCTTTTTACAGAAGTCCTGTCTCAGTCCATTTGAAAACCAAAGCTGAGTGGAAAATATTTGGGTTTGAATCATTTTGCAGGCTCTCTACTCACCCAAAACCAAAATTTTATTCTAATCACTCTTTCTGTACTAACCAGAGATACCTCTCTTAACTGCTTATGTACAACTACATAGAACTTCTATTCTCTAAATTAAATAGTCAAATGCACCTATAAACAACCATATGATAATGTAACATTATATAACATCTTGTGTAAATTTTGTACACACAATGAGTGTACTTTCTTGCTGAGAAAATAAGGTTTTGGGAGAACTTAGATTTGTTTGGATGAATTTAGGATCTAAGTCCAAATTTTTGATGCTAAAAACTCCTCAGCTCTAGTGAAAAACTCCTTAGTTCTAGTGATGACTAAATTCTGTGCCCCAAGGGTTCTGGATATACCTGAAAGCATACCTCTTGTGTACATATTATTCCTCAATTTTCATCAGCCCATCCCATCCTAATAACCAAGGCTGTTCCACATCCTGAAATACAGCTCTCTTCAGCTTCAAACATCTGGAGCTGTTCAAGCTGCTGGTAATCAAAGAGAATGTTCAAAGATGTCATTACTCTCAGGCACTCTTGAAACTCCAGTTGTCCATGCTACTTTCTTAGAAAGGATATTCTGAGGAGTGATATCTTCCTTTTATATAAAACAGCCAACTCATGCCCAGGAAGACAAAGACTAAAGTCCTTAATTTGCTTATTTCAGACTTATTCCTCAATATAAAAGCCCTTTCTATCAGAGCACAGGCTTCTCTCTGAAAAAGGGGCAAATTTCAGTTTTCTTCTTCTGAAGCTTAGTCCACAGTACAGAGGGAAAAATGCAAGATTCAGTCATCCAGATAGGAAGCTGAAGACTTCAACTCTGGAATCTGTTGTTCTCTGCATTCCACTTAGAAAATGAGATGCCTCTGCAAAATGAAATGCCCTGCATTTCAATCCCTGAATTCTAGGGTGAAATATCTTACCAAGCATTTGAAAGGAAAACAATGCTATAAAGCAAATAGTAAGCTTTGCTTGGTTCCTTCAAGGAAAAATTATCTAGCCTGTATCTTCACTGGAGAAGATACATGGGACTTCATGGGACTGCAACCCAATGATTTCAGACTTGACTTTGGTGTTCCCTTGTTGGCATCTGCACATCAAACATATGGGCTTTAAGCAGACTCCTGCTTAGTGTGCTGGCTACTTTAGATCCTCACATGCCATACACACAGGGTTAGCTGCCCATACAGTCTGGATTCCATTTTTGAGGCCAGGCACCCACAAGCGAGGCTGTGCAGCACTTGATTTCAGGAAGACAAAATTCTCCTCTAGATCCCAGACACAACTTGTCAAACTGGTGCCCTGAATCATTTGTAAAAACAGGCTGGTTAAATTAATAGCTTTTCAATGAAACAAAACATGCATCTTACTTTGTGTTTAAGGCCATAATTCACTTCCAGTTCCATAAGCAGCACACTCTTTCGCACATTTAAAGTCTTCTGGAGTTCATCAAAAGTGGAATGAATGTCATCTACAATGCTAGCCTTTTGGTTGGTTAACTGGTGTATGATTTCAGATATAAAATGAAGTGCTGAGTCGATCTCTGGAAGCCTGAGGGAGGGATTAAATTACAAAGATTGCTGTTTCAAAAGTCATTACACATTGGCCCTTGTCCTGAATTTTTTTGATGAAGCAATCTCATCACCAGGGTGTCTTTAAACTCGGTCACTTCCCAGAAGTAAGTCCATTCCTTTTATAACCACACAGTGATCTTAGGCTGATAAAATAAGGCTAAGCTAGGGCCCTCTCATGTAGAAATCCATTAGACTTCAGGCAGTTCCAGCAGGAGGCCTTGGATTCTCTCTTCTTTGTGCAGATTTATTTACTAGCAATGAGAAATCAGATCTACAACATATATATATATATACATATATATGTTTTCTTCCAGAGTAAAGTTTGTGCTGTCTTCTAAGCATACAATATTACTAATTTATTATGAAATTAATGACTTAAAGGAGTTCTTTTCTCCTTAATATTTTATTCTCCTTCTTTGGAGGACACTTGAATTTCTAATGGCTTCTGTTTTGCAAAAGACTGATAGTAATCTATTGCTCTTTTCTCTAATCCCTCAGTGCATCATTCTCAATGGATATATATTTTTTTCCTTGCCTTGCCCTATCCTTACTATCTCCATTCTTTAAGAAAACGTCCATGGCACAAGCACATTAAAACATCTACCCAGGGTAACAGAGGAAGCTAGTAGCAAAACTGAAAACAGAAAAGCTACCAGTGGAGACTCCATACCGTTTGTTGACAGAATCCAACTGAACTTGGAGGGAAGCCTTGTGTTGCTCTACCACATCCCTGAATGGTACTGTGGGATGCTCTGCATGTTCTCCCTCTGTACACTCCCTGCACATGGCTGTCTCACAGGACTGGCAATAAAATTCCATCACCTGAAAGAGTGCACAATTCTAGATTAAAAGATGGCAGCAGCAGCATCAGTTCAAAGCAGATCTTCCCGGGTCTTGAACTCATGTTATTATCTAAACTCTTAGATTACAGTTCAAAAAGAAACTGCTCTGTTAGATGTCAATAATCTACAACTTAAAAGATATGTAAGAATAACAGATATTTCCTACCAAAACACTCTTTAAAATGCATTTTATTCTGCTGGCAAACATCAGAACAGTAACCCAGGAAATAGAACACTGGAACTCAAGGCTAGCTCTAACATTGTCTTTAAACAACAGTAAGCTTTGGTCTCTTTATTACTCCATGAAATAACTAAAAAAAAAAAAAATCAGGGCACTCAGGTCCCTCATGAATTTAATTCTTAATCTCCCTTAAGGGGCTGCCACAGAAAGCGTAAGCTTCAGCAGTTTTTTCCTAACAGGGCCACCTGTGCAAAATGAACACAACTGAGATCACTAAACACCATGCTTATTTGCTACAGAAAAGCATCCTCAATGAACCAATGTGCTGCCTGGGAAAAGATCCATATCCTATTACTAATCCCTTAAAACCATCAAAACCCCATGTCTAAGATTATAATAAGAATGCAATAATAAGATCTACACGTGAAAGAGAAGAGTGTTTCAACCTGTTATGTACTCAGTACATAACTACACTGCCTGGAGATTTAAAAAGTCTTTATATGTAATAAATACCCCCCAAATGTGAATATATTCATGAAAGAAAAGAGATAGAAAAGTGCTGTGCCCAACATCATATGCTAGTCAAAATAACGCACAAATATGCAAATTCTGTATGAGACATTCTTTTACAACTAGAAACTTCCTGAACACGAAATATTTTAGGCTTATTTCAGAGTGTGTACTGAAGCTCACAGTATTTGCTTCAAAGAAAGCCATTGACAGCTCTCTTGCATTCAGAACATAGCATCAGAATCTCATATAACTTGGTTGATGCTTTTGGCACTCAGACCTCACACTGAGGGGTGTGATGGAGATGTTGGTTGACATTAGATGGTTGCATGGGTAGAGTAGAATCAGCTGTTTTCAAGTGAGAAGGGACCTGTAACAGCTCTGTGCAAAGTAGCTGGCTATTCCTAGTGTTGAGAATTAGGAGAGAGAAGTAAGAACCGCAATTTGCATGTGGCTTATTAGCATTAATGGAGATTTCTCTCTCATATATTCCTTTCCCTCATATTCCCATTCTTTTTTCTTATCACAGTTCACAAGATACAAGATGCACACACAGTGAGGGGTTAGTCATTTGATGGCCACTTGTGTAAGCCACTTTAGAGACAAAGTAAAAGCTGCCCCAAATAAACTGGGTGAGATAAAATGCATCAGCAAGGAAAGAACATGTAGATCTAAACAATGGCAACTCCTATCAACACTACTCCAGTAACTCTGAACTTAGCAGTCTTGCAGTAGCAGATCTTCCAAGGCCTGGCTTTGGTAGGCTTCAAGATGTGGTACAGTCTCAGTGCATAGAGGAAGTCAGTTAAACAGAATTTATTATTTGAATTCTTTATAAAGTCTTCAAAAAAATTTCAAAATAAAATATTGTTCATTAGGAAACTAAGTATTTTTATATGGCCATAAATGTTCATTTATTCTGAATCTGTGCCATAAGTTCATCTTTCTGCCTCTTCATAATTTAATGCTCATGTTCAGGGCACTTTAACTAGCTCCTTACTTCTTCAACATTTGTTATCTTCGGGCACAATGAAAGAATAATGCAGTATTTCTGTTTCCTATTAAATATTTCCTAACAAATATCATTACGTTTACAGCAACGTATATTCAAGTGCCAGAGAAACAGTAGACAAAACAGTAATAGCAAGCAGACCATAAAGAGTTAATATATATATATGTCTGCACAAAAATTGTCTTCTTTTCCCCAGTCACATTCAGAATGGTTGAGTGAAATAGCTCCCATTTCCCATGAAAGTCTTTGGATTGTGCCACAGCTGAAGCAGAAAGAAAAGCTATTATTAAAATCATTCAGGCTTGATGTTTTTGGATAAGTTGATTCCTTATGATTTTGTCAAGTATTTCTTAATCAACTAAGATTCTTTTTTCATAATTTCTAAGTACAGACAGACATGTACTACTGGCTTTTCTTCTCTCCCCTCCATTCCCAACAAGAGCATCATATTTTGTGACATTCCCAGCAAGCTCTTCACGATAATGAATTTGTTTCACAAAACAGCTCAGAAAAATATGTTTGCCTGAACTCCTCTTTTCCAAGTGGATGGGAGCTCTAGGGTAGGTATGGTGTCCAACACTGGTTTCCACTATATTTCCACTGAAGTCACAAAATTGGTCATCGATAACAGTCCCACTAGCTGTAATGAAACACAAGTTAATACCCACTGTGTTCTGAAATCTTATCCACTGACTGCACTTTAAACCAGACCAGGATATTTCAGCACAAAGATCTAATTAGAGACCCATGCATATCTTTTCCACTGTAATTTAACTGAATTTACAGATTTTTTTTTCATTTGTATAATCAGAATTGCACATACTTCTAAAATAGATTTCACAAAGCCAAAGTGCATTAATTTCAGCCCTTCAAAGTTTAAGTCTCAAAAAAAATGTTCTCAGTAATCATAAACCTCGTTTATCCAAAATCACATTTGAATAATCACCCACTGCTTTGGATTCGTTTGAATTAAAATAGTAGCCCAGAGAAAAAGGAGCCATTTGCTCTTTGCCAGCCCTCTTCCTCATCTCTCACACACGCTCAGTCTGTATCTCCCAGGGCTAGTGTGTGTGTTAGATATGCACGTTTTGGCTTTTAGAAGAATGCGAGTTTGGATTATCCATGGACTCCTCACAGACTATCTGGTAAAATTTAGGGGAACAGAAACCTAGGTTCTAAGTCTTCGCTTTTGCCTACCCATGCAGTAAACCTGAAAGCTTTAAGCAGATTTAAAATAAAAGCTTTGTAAAACTGTGATGACTTAAATAACATGCTTACATGCAAGTAAACCACCCCAAATCCCTTGTACAACTTTCCATTTTAATCAAATATGGTTGTATCAGAGTCACACTTCTACTTCCTAGCCGTATTTCTAATGCTCATTAAAGGTAAATTCTGACATTCTGAGTTTTCATTTAACCTTGAAGACACACAGAATATTGTTTGCAGAGTACAAAGAAAAACAGATCAGAGTTTAATTTAGCAAGTAAGTGAGATATTAAGAAGTACAGTAGCAAGGAGAAAAAAAATGTTTAAAAGGTGTCTTATGAAGTGACTTCAGAATATGAAGGATAGGTGATTCCTTATTTTTCTAGAAGTACACAGGTTAGTAAGCAATAATATTATGTCAATATGCGAAGCTATTATGTGATATTTCAAGAAAGAAAACTAGTCAGAGATAAGACATGTTCTTTTGCTACAGATGTTTAATTCAGCATTGGATATGCTCACTTGTTGTACTCTACAGACAGAAAATAAACTGCATTTGTAAAAGCGTGGATCTTAGGATCTAAGCTGCCTTTCACTTCACACTCAGACAAGAGAAGAAAAAAACAAGGAGTGGTAGGTGTTTAGCAACTGAGAATAAAACCAATGTTATTTTCATGCGTAGATATAGGATAAGAATCTTCTCTTAGGTTCAAAAGTTCAGTTGCAGATATGCCCTACTACCCCAATTTCACAAAGACACACTTTTGTGCTAAGAGTTGGGCAAATGAGGAAGTATTAGTTTATAGTTCAAGCACAGGAAATCTATTATATTAAGGTACTACAAGCTGAGTTTCATTTGTCATAAGCACCCACACAAAGGTGCCACAACAGAGGGTTAGAGGGTGTGTGCAGAAGGACTAGGATATGCACACAAGTATGGAAAACAGTAGCGGTGTCAAGGAGACCAGCTGGAAGGGAAAGTACATAACCTACAGGGCCCAAGGAAGGCCAAGATAGAAGCAGACAGGCAAGTCAGTGTGAAAATACTGTGCATCAGTTCCTATCTGATTTTAATCACAGAGGTTTAAAGCCAGCATGACTGGAGAGACTGAAAAAGCTTATTTAAACATGAACTTATTTCTAAAGTAACACAAAGAAAATCTGGTGGTATTTAAATAAAATATACTTGCAAATGTTTCCCTTGGTAGTAAAAATACAGTGGATTCAGTGCAGAATGACTGTCTGTTCTTTGCAGGCATTCTCATCCAGCTACTGTCTCAGTCCCCTTCATTCACTCTCCAAAGCCCCCTGCAAAGTTGCTAGCAGTCAAGCACTTACTCCTTGTCACACAGTGTCCTCATGCCAGCAAAAGCCCATGCCTTCAGTCAGGCTGAGGGTCCCCAACCTCAATCAGGTCTCCTACAAACTTAGCTACTGCTATCACAAGGAGGAACATGGGCAAGTCGGCTTTTAATCTCCTAGCAAAAGCTTTAAATTGGAGTTGTCTTCAGACTCCCCTCAACTCCCTCCCAAATACTTAATGTTGCAAGAAGATACTCCCATTACATCAGTATCAGCATCTTAAGAGGCACGCTATGTTTCAAGGCGAGCCCAGTAAGTTTCTTTTAGAGCACTTACAAACTTATCAACTTTTCCTAGAAAGGAGTTTTCAGAGAGGTACAAGGTGGCCCAATTTCCATTGCAGACAAGATTTTTGTTTTCCTAAGGACAGCCAAATTAATTATCAGCTGATAATGCAAAATGCAAAACAAGCAGCATCTTTGTTCTGATGTTTTTATGCATTTCACAATCAAATGGCTCCTATCACAACCACTATATCAGAAAAGAACTGTGATTCATTTTAAGGCAATGCAATAAAATGCAAATGAAAACTAAAAATGTATTAATGAGTAACCACTACACACATACAGGTATAGCACACATTAAAAAAAGTTAACACCAGTTACATACTAATCAGATTGTACGTCTGTTCTATAAGTCAACCTAATTGCAGCGGGATAGTAAAGGAGAGGGAAACAAGCTGTCCGTTTAAGAGCAACCAGTACCTATCAACTGAATTATTCCTATACATCTGTAGACCTAAACTGAGTATCAAATGAAATGGTTCTGAGGAAGTTGTCTTAAAATACTGGCATACATTTTTTGGCTTGCATAGAAGTTTGCAACACAGCATGGCTCAGCTTTGCAATATATCTACTTACACACTTGCATAACAGCTTGGCTGTGAGACAGGAGCTGATATGCTTACCATGAAGCCATACAAGTTAATGTTGAATACGTTAAAGTAAGCTGCAGAGTTGGAACTGTTCTTGTTACTGCAATACGGGAATACTGACTCAGTTTGGGGGTACTTGCCAATGATATAGATATTGTTTGAGAGTATATGTGAGGCGATGCTGGGCAAATAAAGTAGGTGGAGGAAAAAAAAAACAAAACAAAGCAGCCTCCAAGGTCTGATACATGAGATGCATAAAGCACCGTGGTGAAACAGAAGCACTTTTTTGAGTCTGCTGACCTAGAGCATCCTAAGCTGCAATGCCCTTTTACTTGATGCTGTGTTAACATGCTCACATAACTTTTGGGGACTGTCTCAGACATTACTGGGCCAATATGCAGCACAGTTGTGCTTATAAGGTGCTTGCCTCATACTGCCGAAACAAGTCCACAGGTTCCCACAGCAACATTTGAGTCTACAAGTCAGAGAGCTATGGAAACCCATTCCAAAGATGCAAAGGCACAAGGCTCAGTGCTTGCAGGGAAGCAATTTTTTACCAAACGTGCTAGAAGGCAGACTCATCCAAGATAACTGATAAAATGAAATAATATCCTGACTACTTTAAGATGCTCCACTAAATGTATCTGAGTACTGCTAATTTTAAGAAGCCACCTGTCCTTACTGAAATACTATAAAAGTCAAAGAAAATACCCATGGCCAGCTGGGCCAGTCAGTACATATCAGTACTTCACATCTCACAGGAGCTCAGCTCACTTACATTTCCATCGTGATTGGGGCAGGAGAGCGGTTTGCCTGCAGCAACAGCAGTGACAGTCTCCAAGATGGAAGACTCTTCAATGCTGTTCTCCGGTGTTCGTTGCAGGACATCCATCAGGTTGGTGATAAAGAAGTTGTTCTGGAGTGCAGAAACCCCCTTCTCTGGCAGAATGGAAGTCTGGCGGCACACGGGGCAAGAAAGGGTTAAGCTATGGGCTGGAATGTAATTCTGTAAGCACCTATGGGGAAGGGAGGTGAAAGTGGAGAAAGAGAGAGGGAAGCTGTTATCAAAGAGGAAAAAACCATCCTTTTGTTTGAGAAATGGTTTGAAATAGCTCTGTCTCTACTTAGGAAAGGTAAATCATATTCTTGGCTTCAGCAGTAAAGTATTATGGGGATTTTTTTTTCTCTGTCACATAAAAAAGGTTCAGTAAGCTGACATCATCATCAGAGTTATGTGCTTTCTTTGAGACATACATCCTGAGTGGATCCATTCTTTGAGATGCATACTACTTCCTGCTTTTAAGATAGTAAAAATGATAAACTATCTGATAAAATTTGACAGACAAGAAGTTATTGCATCAACTGATGGCTGACCTTTGCCTTTCCAATAGAATCTCCTTTATTAGCTTCTGTCTGTGGGTTTAGTGTTCCAGACCTAAAACCTGGTCCCAGTGAAGTCAATGGAAAATTTTCCATTTATTTCAATTGGGAATGTTATTTGGCAGTTAGCCAGAATCAACAGAGCTCATTCTGCTTTGCTCTTTACTACGTAGAGAAGCATGTCTTAAGTTATCACAGCTTATGTTAAGGGAAGTTTGAGGGAATTTTTGTGTTTGATTTTTTTATTATTTTTTGTTTGTTTTAGGAAGACTTAATTTTATGGAACGCAAGTCTGACACAAAAATTTTGTGAGCCACAAAATGCAGCAGTTTGTACTGCTTCTGGCCTGGAAAACCAAGTTAACAACTGTGTGGCATACAACACTTGACTGCAACTGGCAATTCAATATAGTCTTGTAAGGACAGGAAGCTTTGCAGAAAGCAGTTCCTGGGGAGCCTGAAAGGCGCACAGCAGTATATCACATTCTTCATGAGATGCCAACCAAGAAAGCGCAACACTGCAGAGCTATGTGGCTCTCATCCACTTCCAAGAGCTTTGCTTGCACCACTCTTCATCCTCCCTTGGCAGCCCTTCTTCTGATCCCCCAGGAAGGGTTCTGTGAAAGGAGAGCTTAGGCTTTGTGCATCAACTGTACACTGGAGGAGTTCTTCCAACCTCTCTCCATAACCAGATCAGTGTAAGAGGATTACAGTGAAAACCAGAAGCTGACCTTAGAATTTACACATGAACTGAAGTCAAGAAACTCAAGACACAATGATGAAAAATCTAGACTTCAGTGACTGCAGCGAGAGTTTCACTGCTGACTTCAGTAAAACCAGTCTCCTGTTCCTCTACAAAATCATTTTGTCTCATAATTTCTCTTGCATCCTGTAAAATTAAGTATGCCCATTGCAACTATAAGAAAGGGGTAAATTAAGTTGGTTCACAAAGCATCTTTTACTATTATTTTCCTACCATTCAACATATAACCCAAACAGCTGCATCCCATCATCAGACCAAGACCTCTCATCAATACTTCTTCAGCCAACTTTCCTGCAGGTGCTGTATTCTCTCCACTATTTGAATGGTCAGTATAACATTAAAATATCACCAGGTATGTTCATTTCATTCAGATGAATACAGTTAGAAGACAGACCGCAGTTTTTTTCCCCCCAGTGCTTTTCAGAGAGGTTTTCCACTTCAGTCAACCAAGCTGCATAATAATGAGGATGTTTAATCACCGGTTATTAATAACGTATATATCGTGTTGAACCCTTGGACGTTAAAGGATGGGATAATTTTTTCTCTACTCAGTAAATCAACAAAGAAAGGCTTGTATTGTTTCCAGTTAAGTACTAACCAGTACAAATTTGAGGTTATTAACTTGAGATCCAAATTCTGACTTCCACCTTACACACATTGGTGCAACTTCTATGACTTTCATGGCATTTACTTTCAATTTACTTTAGTATAAAGGGAATATAATCCAAATATTGTTGCTGTCTCTTTGTCCTGCCCAACAGAAGTAACAGTTTCTACATCCCTGCTTCTCCAGCCTTCCCAGACTTTACTGTCCCTTGACATGTCCTTTACGAGTAAAAAGTAAGTCACCGTCCCCCCTACAAGACAAATATCTATTTAGAAGCACGAAGAAGGGACTTACCTTTCACAAAAAGTGTGCAGACAAGGAAGTACTTTGGGGTTCTTGTAACGGTCCAGGCATATACTACAAATCAGAAACTGCTTGTCAATCTGACGGACCACAGGACTTGGGATGTTGGAGCCTTCACTGGCCATCCTAGACCACTGACATATGGGTCCTGCTCCCTTCTACCCTGAACACTGCTGGAGTTGGGTGGCAGGAAAAAAAAAAAAAGAAGAAAGATGTCTTATAATCTCCATGAAATAACATAATCAACAACAAATTCACCCATTTTTCATCCTGATGCAGGAATTCATATTTCCATATAAAACAAATACAAGAGAGAATTAAACTTCTAAAACATCTTATTGCTGATGAGAGCCTGGGAAACAGCCTACACCATTCATAACACCTCTGTCTGAGCCAGCATTCTGGAAAGGCATGTTGCCTCTGAAGTGTGAGAGTTACAGGGCTGTCTGGTTTTAAAGACATCCCACGATAAAAATGGTTTTGCACCAGAAGGCTAAGCTAGTGCTAACAAACACTGGATTTCTTACATCTGCAGTACTTCTGGCAAAATGCTTAAACTGGAACTGCACCAGCCAAACAGCTGCATCACAGACATTGTTTTAAAATATTACTATACCCTAACACTTTTCCCCCTTATCAGTGCTGGTTGTGCCAAAGATATGGCAGGTTTGGACTTTAGGAAGCTCAAGTCAATGCTTGGCCTCTAGGCAGCTGAGGCTTTCCAAGACAGAAGTGACAAGCACACTGCTGCAGCTGCTCATCACGCTCATTTAAAGGTCACTTGGTTCTGCAAAGGTTTCTGCAGTCCATGACATTTATCAGCAGTGACACATGTGATCTTCTTGTGCTGAATGCACAGCATGCTGCTCTGCTGGGGCTAAGCTGCTCTCCCTGAGCTGTGTATTTAGTCATGCAGGTATGGCTTACTTATAGCACTGCACCAGTAGCTATTTCTAGGATAACAGCAGTGACCAAGGAACAGTCTGTACTGACTTCCTGGTAACAGAGCCCTGGAGATCCACCTCTTTGCTAGCAGCACAAAGTTAACCACAGTGAAACTACCCCAAAGCAGTAGCCAACATGCAACTCCATGCACAAAACGGATGGGAGGCCCTTTTGTCTCCACTTTTTCCCCCTGATAAAGGGGAAACTATAAGGTTAAAAAATGCTATAATATTCGTGCAATGCAGTGTTTGTTCATGACCCAAAAATATGTGATCTCTGAACTGATCCTTTGTTTCCCTTTTTTCCATTTCTTTTCCCATAGTAAGATAAAAATGTAAGTATTATATAAACACAAACTAATTTAGCTATCTAAATGCCATAAGACACACATACTAAACCTTGAGGTCAATTATGAATCTGTTACTTTTTAAAAGCTGGAGTTTAAAAAAAGCTTTACAAGAAGAGGAACAAAAATACTCAGCTTTAACAGATGGGAGTAAAAAGAGAACACTATCCAATATGCATTAATGCATTCAGCTGTATCACATGTAGCTCTCAGTGATGTGTTTCTAAATATAAACATTTTCACTATTGGTGCAGCTGCGTTTACCTCCACTTACCCGCCGAAGAGGGAGGAGGGGTGGGAACCCAAGCAGAACAGGCAAGATAATCAGAATCGGGAGGACTTCTTATCAAAAGCACAGTTTCCAAACTGGACACCAATATGTTATGAACAGTGCATCTTTTCTTTGTTATCATTAATGGTAGACTATTTTTAAAAATGTACCTAAGATATGAAAGGTCTTCTATATAGCTGCCTGTCATTTAATAGAAGTTCTCTAGCAACCAAATGTGATTTTCTGTAGTTTCTTTTTCAGCCATGAAAAAGTACAGCCACACCTAAGTACAGCTACACCAGCAAATAATGTTTATACAAGGAAAACTTGCCACTGCCTGAAAAATTTCATCCCCATTTCATCTGATCTTCATTCTAGTTTTCGAAATTCCCCAAATCTCATTGCATAATCAGGTAATTTTTAGCATTTCATATGTAAGCCTTATCCCAGCTGCTTTGATTTTCAGATGTTCACACTTCTAGTGTGAGAGCATTAATGAGAGCTCAGCATTTTTAATATTTGTTATTTTGTCTGGATCACAGCAGGCCATGATTGTCATTTACCCCCTCTGCTCACATGAACCAGGCTTCAGTTCTGCACCTGAAAACAGAATTTCATCAGCACATTTCAAGCTGTGGACTCTACGTGGTACAATAACTTTTTACACAAATGGTTCATTTTACAAAGTTTCTCAAATATGTTATTGCCAGGACTGAACATCTGATGCTGCAGCCTCCCTGAGCCAGTTTCACCTTCGCTGCAGTTTGGCTAAATGTGATGTTTTGGAAATGATGATATTACACATTGTTTCAAGGAAAGCAATTGTATAACCAAAGACCACTTGAGGAAAAGTTGCACATTTTGGATGATCTATTTGAATTTAAACAGAGGCAGCATTTATTCTAATTAACTGCAGTGCCTCAAAAATAGAACATAAGTTTCACATGCACTGGCAGGGAGATTTTGTCAAGTACGACTGCTCTTTTAACAGGAAAAACATTCTACTTTTTTAGTAGCATCTTCTGGACTTGGAACCTGCCCCAGTTGATTTTCAGAGGTTAATTTGCCTCACACCTAATAACTAGCAGCCAGAACACGACCTTTGGAAATAAGTCTGAGAATCACTTTTCCATATATTTACACTTCAGAATTAAAAATGGAAAGCTACAGGGTTTTGAAACCTTGCACCACACAAGACATAAAACCCCACCCATTTATCTAAAAAAGCACACACTGGAAACGTTTACCAAATCAAGTGCAAAAAAGGGCTGGGAAAAGTGTACCCTTTGTCAATCGGTTGCAGCTCTAGGATCGTTATCTTTCCAGCCACCCCAAAACCGACGTTATTCTTTTTCCCTTGACTATTGATTTCCATTCAAATAATACTATACAGCAAAGAAAGGAGGAAACAATGGCTGTCTAAGCTAGCGTAAAGCCTGGTCCTGATATGCATGCATGCCTTCAGGAGCCAAAGTCAGGGTGTGGCCCCAGGCGTTTGTGAAAGTAGTTCCACTATAATACAAGGAAAGGGGGAAAAAAATGTTCACGTACAGCAAGGAACAGCTCCAAAAGAGCTGCTTCAGATAAACTGTCATGTAACAGAGAACTGTCTCTTATCTACAAGTCTCTTTAAATTAGCTCTACAATTCTTCAACCATTACCAAATTCTCTACCAGTTTTTGTGGCCCAGCCAAGGAAGAGACACTTGGAAAACATCTAACTGTCCATTTCCCGGGATTTATTTCTAAAAGAGCAGAACCCTCTGTTGCCAATACGCTGCTATCACTGAACTCCACCCAGCCAGAACTGCAGCAAGCCTGAAAGCCTCGCCTGAGGAGAACAAATTGCTTGCAGCCTGTTCGTCGTCCTCTTATCAATTGTATTCACAACCCAGAGGGTCTATTCATGTATTATGAATGAATAGGTTTCCAATGGCAACGTTTGCAAAGGATCAGTTAGGCCTGGGAGCTGTAAGAATGGGTGGGGAACCTCAATAATGTCCCTTCAAACACTGGGGGTGCTGGGGTTTAAAACTCCTTAGAACAGATACAGCCGCCTGTCCATGCTTTTGTGGAATAAAGGACAGATCCGAGGCATTTACAACAGCACACCCAAATCAGCCGATACAGAACACACTGTGTAAATTAATAATCAGAATCACTGCACAGCCCACTGGCGGAGAAGGCTCAGTAAGTTACATCTGCATTCCTTTCTCTCCCACTCTTGCAATCAGTTTGGTGCCTTGTTTAAAGCACAGCAACCCTCTTCACTCTTACAGCATGCAGAAGCATAATGAACAACCAGGGCCAAAACAGAAGGAGCAAGCCAGCAGCAGCCCCCAGGAGCAACACTGAGCAAACTTGAGGGTTTTAGACCTACCCATCTTTGTAGAGAAACTGCTCAATCAATGCAGTGCTGAGGACAAAATCCTTGCAGGGATGGAGCTGCAGTTCCGCAGTAGTCCAAACGAATAAAACATCATCTGCCAGTATCTCAAGGCTCACACATAAAACTGGTAAAGGATCCCTATCACAGCATGGTCAGTACAAGAGGCACAGCGTATTTTGTGCTCTGAGGAATGATGCTCCATCTCACGAAGAGGACAGGTGGAAAGAAAAATGGAAGAATGAGAGGAGGCCCAGTGAAGTCGTCACGAATCTTTTTCCCCCGGGTCATTTACAAGTGGGAGACCCCTTCAGGATTCAAACCAATCAATCTTTATTTAGCACATCTTTTTCTCACTCAGCCCGTGTGGAAAGACTGCAGCAAATCGTGCAAGGGATTGTGGGATAGGGATGCAGCAGAGAGCTGCGACGAGATTCGCTGGGTGATTTTTCTTCCCTCCCTACTCAGCAATCAGCTGTTCGGAGGCTCCGCGCAGGGCCACTGAATTCAGTCACTAGAATGTTATTACAGGATTAGCTGGCGGAGACAGCCACCGCTGTGCATCTGGCATGGCAATGCAGCTGAGGAATACATATGCAAATATTACTCGCAAATCGGAAGGGGGATTTAACTCCCGCGGAGAGAGCGGCTCTTACACAACCCCGCTATGGGAACCATCGCCACAGACAGAACGAAAGCACTTTCATTGAGAGAGGTGGATAAATCCCGGCACTTAATGAGCACCTCCTGATTTTTCCAGGAGTCACCGCATTTCCCAGAGCAGCACTTCTCTGCTCCAACTTCCAGCAGCAACAACAGACCCCATAAGTGCCCGTTGTCTCTGCAGATGTTTCAAGCAGAGCCAAGGAATCCCCACAGAAAGCTGTGCTACACAAACCAGCAGAGCAGAGCGTTTAACCCAGCCCAGCTTGAAGCTTCGAGGCAGAATCGGTGACCTCATACTGAAGGACCAAGAGAATCCAAGCTAGCCACCTGCTGAACGTTCGTACAAGCATTAATGCAAAGCTGCATTCCTTTCATCTATTCACTTAAAATAATAAATAAATCAGAGATCGATTCAGATGTTACCAGAATGTTACTGAAGGAAATAAACAGATCCGTGGTGTCACCACTTATTCTCAGCTATGCAATTTTGAACACAGAGACACCACTGAAAAAAAGCAACATAGAATTAGCTTTGTCCTGCAGCATGGTGGGTTTTGCAGAGAAGGTACCATCTGCATCTCTAAATACAGTGAATCTTTTCTTTTGAAAAACAAAACAAAAAACACAAATCACATGCAAGTATTTCAGCTCCCTGAGGCCAACAAAGCTTCCCACAAATAAAAGGACACAGAAGCTCATTTGCATCAGGAATGAACGAATGTTTGTTTTAATGTCGGTCTGCGCAACTCTGACTTAGAACAGATAGAGTTATTTTAAAAACCACAGTTTAAAATGTTGTTTGACAACTCTTTAAATGCAGGTTCCTGAATGTACTTATTACATTATTGGACTGACTGACCAGGTAAATAGTACTAATAGTCATTTATCCCGAATGAAATTTAAACTAAATTCTTGTTAAAAATACAGAATCTTTACATGTCACTTATTTCCCATTTGGCAATCCTTTTGCCATATTGGTTCATACACCACGCAGATCTGGCCTGGTTTCCCTGGATAATGCCCACAGGGCACAAGCATGCTGTAATCCAGTTTATAACCTGAAATGAAACATCAGGCAGTATGCGTGCCTGTGTTAGGATTTGGGGTGCTTGTGCCAAAATACTGCTCCTCTCACTCCCTCGACAAGCACTGAACTGTCAGAGAGAATGTAGCATGCTTCATTTTAGTTCCACGATTAGCAGGCTGAAAGAAGCAGGAATCTGCATAGCAGGATTCACAGTTTAAAAAAAGGCCAGAGATTCAGGCACATTTTTAGAGAGGAGGAGGTGGGGTTTTACTGTTGTTTCTTGTTATTTTTTTTTTCCCTTTTCATTTTCAACTGTCTAGAGAACCCCATTCCAAAGAACAAGCAAAATTTTTTTAAAACTCCCACAGCCAGGAGATCTAAGGTCTTTTGTTCATGCCACCTGAACAAAGCCACATTTTAAACAAAAATCGAGACCAAGTTGCAACTCCCAGACCCAAGGTGGAAGACTCACAGACAGAAGCATACCGGCATCACCCAGCTGATCACTTTTCCTTGCTATTTCTAGCATTCCATTTACATACACTAAAGCAGAATGACAAGTATTGCTCAAACTACTGTTTCTCTTTAGAGTCTTACACAAGGACTACGTACCCCTCAAATCAGAGCCGATCCCATAACGTACCTCATGGCCAAAGAAGACTACAGGAGTCAGAGCTACAGCCACTCTCACAGGGAGCTACAACTCCAAATGAGAGATCGCTTCGAAGTGGAATTCTTATATAATTATCTCAAAGGAAGCCGCCTGCTGACGCTGATCTTATATTCTGGAAGTTATTCTGCTTCTTCAACAAAACAAAACCATGGGACTGTGGCAGGGAAAATGAGACAACCAAAAATGAGAAAACAAGATCTCATTTCCCTTGAGATTTTTGTTCTTGCATGTTTAATGTTGACATGTGGGTTTCTTCTCCCTTGTGAAGAGGAAATGGATTTGTGGCTCTGTGAACAATTTTGCACTTTACCCCATAACAGTTATTACCAGCCTGTTTCAAACAAGTTAATTGTATCTGTGTTCTGAGCTGGGGGAAGGGCTTGGGGGGCTATTTATTTTTTGGAAAGAAAGAAAAAGAGAAAAAAGAGAGAGAAATAAAGGAAGGAAGGAAATGCTACCCTCCCTCAGAAATTTACAGCACTCGTTGGAAGTAAGTTCAGAAGAAAATATATGGCGTATGACATTTTATAGTGACACAGAAATGAGTGTCCTAGCTCCTGTTGTCATCCCCTTCAGTCATTATGTTTTTCAAATGATTTCTTCTTTTCCATTTTCTAAGCATAACCTGAATTTACATTCTGAGAGATCTCATAGTTGTTAGTTTACAAAAAAAAAAAAAACACCAAACCCAACCCACAGCTATATTACAGACCACAGCTATAGATTGCTATATGCTCCCCCTAATATTAAATAAGTCATCTGAATACTCTAGGTTAAGATTAATGGTCTGAACTCTAGTCTCTACTTTAAATTGACTGAGAGGAGAGCAGTCTCAGTCTGTTGTACAGAAGATTTTAAGGTCAGCAGAAAAAAAATTATTGGGTTAGCCCAGACTAAATGGCTAAATAATACAGTTCTAGGAAGTAAGGCTGACTGGAAAATGAGATGAGGGAGACCAGAAATCACTTACCCAAAGTCATCCTGCAGGGAACAGAGGATAGCTTGGGAACATAAATATAGGAGAGGATGGGCTGCTCCAAACATCACCAGGCTCCACATCATTAATTTGACCCCGGTGCCAGGAAAGCAGGTGGGGTGAAACAACCAAGCTCTGCCATTGTGGGACAGTGCCCACACCAGGAATCACAGGGTCTTAGTCACCTCAATGGGATAATAGTGGTGGAGTCACCTTCACCTTTTTCCACGGGAGCTGTGCATCGATGCAGACCCAGCAGCTCCCACAGAGCAAGTACAGCCTCCAGCCTGAACTCACACGCTCCACCAGCCCAGGCTGTAGTTCATACTGGCTGGAAAAAAACAGGGCTTCCTTCCGCTGTAAGCCCCCCACAACCCCAGAGGGCAGCTCTGTCCTTGAAGGAGCTCTGTTAGGTGCTTGTTCCTGTCCCCAGCCACAGCCTTGAGCCACGATCACTCCCCCATCTTCTGATCCAGCACAGCAGATGCTCTTCTGCAAAGCTTGTGACCCAGCACATGGCTTGTCACAACTGGGGAGGAAAAGAACTTGAAAGGTTTGCCAGGGATGTAATGCTGACTTACTGGAGATCTTCATGGCCCCTACAGCCCTCAGTGCATGTTCTCCACTGCCTTTGCCACCTTATTCTATTTCTTTCTATCTTCTGCTCACACACAGCTCAGCTTGCCAAGGCTTGCAGGCAGCTCTGAGCAGTGGCTGAGACAGCCTGGCTTCCCCTCTCTGCCAATGCAAGCTTGACTCATGCGACAGCACTCCCTGCCTTTTTCTGGCATGATTCACAAGAAAGGCAGCACTGAGCACAAACTGCTTTTCTCCCCTCTGTGTTATTCTCTTTCCCCTTGTGGGTATTTGCCATTGAGATGGCAGGGCCATGCACAGCCATGGGCTTACGTACAGTACTACCATCACAATTCGATGCCATTAATTAGGTTTCTCTAAAAGCTCTCAGCTGCTAAAGACCAGAATAACAAGAATAGAAGCTGCTGCTACAAATGAAAGCTTAACAGTTTTACTTTTCTAATGCTTTTTCCTCCTTACTGTCCTGAGTTTGTAATCAAAGCTTGTGTGCATGCTCAAAATAATTGAGTAGGCCTCCTATGACACCAACATACTAAGAGACTTTTTGGTGGCTGCCCTGCACTCATCAAGGAACAAGGCTGGCAAGTTAGGAGTTGTGTCATCACATGGTAATCACACAGCTGAGTTGTGATACTTACTTCAATGCTATTTGACTGTCTGAGGTTTTCAGGACCTCACTGTGGGATAGGGCCTAGCACAATTAATTCCAACAGCATTGGAGCACACCAGGGTTTACTACGCCTGCAAGGACAATCTGAGTGCATGGAGTGGAAGTCCAGGAATCCCCAGCCAAATGACCAGATATTCCAAAGATGACTTCAGAGAGAAGGGGGAAGCAATGAGAGGAAAAAAAAACAAGCCAAGGGAAACAACAGGATTAAACTATCACATATGAGGTTAAATGTCAACCTCAGATATTTCATTTATTAAACATAGAAAGGGCTGTAAAACATCCATCATATTCTCAGGTGAGCTATTTTTAAAAATAAAAATCCACAGTGAGGCAGGTTGAAGTAATTATTTTAGGGGCTAAATGTTGTGGTGGCCTAAGTAAAACGATTTTAAATTCTATACTCAGCACCCAAAGCAGACAGTCAGAGCATCTTTGCCAGCATAATCCCTACCCTGATTAATTTTCTAAGTGCCATCAACACGGCCCTTACAATTGTACATTTTTGACCTATTTCACAAACACTAACAGAGCTGTGTTGAGCCTTCATAGGTATGCAAGCTCAAAAAAAAAAAAAGCTGAGCTGGCAAAAAACCTGTTCCTCAAATCGCTGGATCTTCCATATGCATCTGCTCTGAAATGCTACTTGAAATAAAAATGCTACATGGAAACTCCATACTAATTACTGTTAACCCCTCCAGGCACAGGACATCAGGCAGTACAGACAAAAAGCAGGAGGTGGAACAGGAATCTCTAGGAAGAAATCCTATGCCTTTTCTATATACTGTTAGATATAACATACATTGAAAAATGCTCTAGGCATTTTTTTCAGAGCTGCTGAGCAATGCAGAGAAAAGTAAAAAGTAGGTGCAAATGCTTGATCCTTTTGGTACTGAGCAGTGAAGTTTGAACTGCTCAGAGACCACCCCCTCCAATCTCTCCTGAAGCACTGGTCTGAACCTACCCCATGCTGCATCTCTGCTTAATTGTACAGTTCTGCAGCTTCTCCCTCCAGGAGAGGTGACACCCATGAGGTAATGCAGTTCAGTCACATATTTCCTGCTAACCTCTCCGCTGCTTCCATTTCCATTTACCTCTGCTGCATTCTGTTGAACTAGCACAAAGTTCAAATCAGCAGGGACTGAACAGCACCCAACTCTCACCATGTGCCACACAACTTCTACATCAAATTGACAAAGAGACTGCCAGCCCTTTTGTTGTTGTTTTTTTTTTTTTTTTTGGTTGGTTGGTTGGTTGGTTTTCTTCTGCAATCTCCAAAATGCCACACCTCAGCAGAAACAGTGTATGGAAAATAAACTAGGAGAAAAATTAGATGTTTCACAGCAAGAAACAGTGGATGGAATACAGACATTCAAACAGCAAACAACAGAGGCAGAAAGCATAGGAATCTTCATAGCACAGAGGATAAGGTGCCTGAGCAGAGAAGGTTTCTGCCAAAAGCACATATGGGAGAGGGACTGGGAAGGACAGAGGGGAAAGGAGGCCCTCTCCAGCCCCTGCACAGGCTGAATTCAGGTTCACATACCCCACAGCACTTGCACTGTTTAAAAGATGAAATATTGCTGTTTGCATCTCCATATTTACCTGAGCTTTTGCAAAATGTCCACCTCATTTTCTTGCTCAGAGCCCAACAGCGATGTTACCTTCTACATCTGCTAAGTCTTCTGAACTGAAATAATATCTTTCAAACACACAGAGGTATGTCTAAGCACGCGTACTGTCCATGGGTTCAGAGAAGCCCTCAGTCAAGCATTAAGTGGCAGGCAGAGGTTTATCCAGGCAGGCTCCTTGTGCCAGTAATAATGCAACTGAACTTTCCCAGCACTAGGTAAACATGCAGCTGCACACACCAGGTATTTTGGCAGCCCCAGTTACAGTGTGGCAGTGTCAAAGTAACCTTGGCAAGAGGAGCTCAGTGGTTATAACAACGGCTGTGTGCAGGTAAGCTAAACTGACCAAACCACAATAACAAAAAAAAAAAAAAAAAATCAATGGCTTCCCCAGGGAGCTCCAAGCACACAGAATCCGAGCCTGTCAACTGCTGTCTCCTCTTCCACACTCACAGGTTACTCCATTTGACTTAGCATTAGTCAGCTCCAGCACTTCAAGACTTGGGAACACCCAATGACTGCACTTCACCAAGTAAACATGCGTTTCCAGTTCGCAGCAAGGACACTGGTTTGCTGACTGCACTTCAGTGCTCCTATTTAAAGAACTGTTGTTATGGGAAAAAGCTGAAACTTTTCTACAGCATAGATGATGCATGCCTCAGATCTTGTGCCTTATCTGCAGAAATGCACCGATTCCCAGTGTGCACTGTCACGGCAGTTTCACTACAGCCACAGTAAGACGTTTCCATGTCCAAGGTTCCTACAGGGGCACTGGAAGGCTGATGAAAAGCAAACTCCCAGCACTGACAATATGCCAGCCTTCTACAAAAATTACATTCTCAGAAGACCCTTGTACACACCTTCCTGCATTAAGATCAGTCTCTTAAAATTGACATCCTAACTTACAAAGTAATAGCTAACAAAATATGAAGAAAGTAGTTCCACTCACATTACATCATTTTTATGACTCTCAAGCTGAAATAGGATACACAGTACATACATTCCTATATCAAAATACATCCTTATTATTTTCCAGGAAATTCAGTACTGTTATAAATACTGGAAGTGGAAGTTAGGAGAAAGTCTCTCAAGCAAAAACCACATGAATGCAGCTGTATTTTTAAATTAGGCACTTGGAAAAAAAGTACTGGTCTCAGGACAAGTAAGAGTAAGATTGTCTTAAATTAGCTGTATTATCGTTTGGATTGTGATAGCACCTGGCAATCTCACTCAAGTATCAGAATCCCACAGCTACACAGAACACAGCCTGTGCAAGCACAGCTGGTCCACATGTTAAGGCCTTACAATCTAGCTATTGCTATTTAACCACAATGGCACAAACTGACCAAGTACCTTTCTACTATGAAGTAAGTTTTTATAGGAAGCCATTAGTTTGGATGATGGCTATTTTTGTAAAGAAAGAGGTGCAAGATAGTAGCATATGCAGCCCAAATATTTTGCAGTCAGAAAACAGGATCAGACCTCAGCAGCTTCTTCTTTCTGCAGATTCTGTGAAGAGTTGCCTGAGAACTTAGAAGCAATGTTTGCCATGACTCAGACAAGATATACCATGCTGTTCTTGAGACAGGTGATACAGAGTATCATGAAAGCACCAGCATCATTAGAGTAGTATGTGAAGTAACCCAGTTGCAGGCACTGCTGTCAGACGTAATTGAGAAATCCTTGTGGGAAACCATTTACAAATAGAACATACAAGCTCTGCACTATTTCAGGTGCTGAACTACTTCTCCAGCTCAAACACCACAGTGAGGGACTGTTAAGATACATTTCAAATAAATACTCTTGGAATGCCAAATTAAATTTTATTCACAATTTATTTCTTATTCATAATCAGTATCTGTTGCATTTTACTCTTTATTTTTACTGGCCACAAAAGAGAAGTTCCTTTAAGGCTACCAGTAAGGTGCTGGATACTCCATCCTCTGATCTATGAAACTTATTGCCCCAGGATGATACAGCTTTTAATATATTATGCTCATTCTGGGAGAGAATGGCAAATTCATGAAGGATAAACTAATAAAAGATTTTTAACTATAGAGAAACCACCTCTACCAGAAGCAGAGGTGGAAGCACAAATCACTGAAGATGAAAGAGCACTCTGGGGAGTACCATTATTTGTTTATTCTTATGCTCTTCTGCAGGCAGCTAACATCAGCCACCATTCAAATTACAAGGCTGAGCTAGGTTTACTTTTGACTTGACCCAGTCACAGCTCCAAAATACTTGGTGTAGACATCACAGGAGCCGCCATAGCAGCCACTCCCTTTTGGAAGTGCCAAAGATAATAATGGTGCTACAGGGCTGTTCTTACTGCCCTGCTATTTACGTGTATCAGGTGAAATGAATCCATCAGACTTAATACACTGCTGCTGTATGGAGAATGTCACTGAGGGCCACAGTGCACCTTTAGCAAGTTTCTCAGTCATATGAACAAGGCATACAACAATAGAGACTGACTGGTCATCACCCCAAAGACAGAACATTTTCATAGTAAATGAATACTAACCCAGCATTTCTCCTCACCTCCTCCTTACTTTTCAAACACAGCTCATCCTTAAGAAAATACCACTCAAGGTTTTTTTTTCTTAAGATTGACATTTGTTTTGCTTTTCTGCAGAAGTACTATGTATTATTCTAAATGCAGCACAATAGAGCTTGAGGAAATTAGGCCTTTATTGCTGCCCTGATTCTCATTCCAAGCTGTCCACCCTCCCCAACAGAAGCCCCTCCAGAGAGTGCACACTTCAGAGCATGCCTTCTACAAGGGCACACACTGGGGGTAAAACGATGGTTGCTCACAGGGTGAAGGCAACCATTCCACAGCTCAGATATGCATCCCAGAAGTTCAATATGGGAAGAAGCCTTCCTGCTATTCTTACCTGGAATCAAGGCTGTGCAACACGCATCTTCTGATGAAAAAAAACACAGAAAATTATTTGTAAAAATATTCACTTTTTTTTCCTCTTTTTTTTTTTTCCTTCCAAATACATTGGGAAGATCACACACTAACCCATATCACAGTAATTCAGGACAAAAAAAAACAAAACTCAGATGGCAAAAAATTAGGTTGTGGCTCTACCCGATATCTTGGGTCCCAGGTTTTCCAGCTCCGATAGAGTGCAATTACTTAAGCTCTAAATATAACAAGAAACACCTACAGAGACTTATCTTGTGAGAGTTAATCCCTGAATGTTTACATTATCACTTCCACCAACATGGGTATTACAGGAGAGAAAGTTGTAATGATATTTTGTGAATACTCTTTCCCCAGTGGAAGAGGGGAAAAAAATCATGGTGTACATGCACACAAACTGTGTTCATTTTTCCTCTTTTTCTTTTCCTCCAGTTTACGTGTGCTGCAAAGGCTCATTCATCAGTCCTGAGTTCTCATCCCTAGCAGTCGTTTTAGTTCCTGAGGAACTTCTGAGCATCTTTCTACAGTAAGTACAGCAGAAGACTGTTCTCAAAAAAACTGGAGAAAAAAGAGCATCTGCTCTTTTGGAAGCTGTGCTTCTTAAACAGCAGGCAAATTCTCTAATAATATAGACCACGAGTCAAACATGGTACATGTATTAAGTTTCTCCAAGAACTACTGTAGAATTTAAGGCATTTAGAGCCACACAGAGCCATAATTGTTGGAATCTTTGCAAGAGTATTTCCAAGTTCAGCAAAATCTTTTGAATACAATCTATTTCCTTTTTTTTTCCTCCTCTTTTTTTTCTTTTTTTACCCTGGAAGTAACTGTGTCAAGTGCATTTTTTCTTTAACATTCCACACTTTTTTGAGGGTTTCTTCTTCTGCAGAAGTGGCAGAAGCATCTTCATATTAGTCGGAGTTAAGCAGTTCAGAATAATCCTGCCATAGTTCTTTCCTTGCTAAATAAACTCCTGAGCACTTCACAAAATATACTAGTAGATAGCATGTACCTTCAAGCTCAAAACAATCTAGATCAACTAAACTTTGACTTTCAAGGAGGCAGGTACAAACCTTTGCAGAGACTGAAATGACATGACAAAAAATGGAAAGTCATCCAGAAATAAACTGATCATACACACATTTAGGCCGACTAATAACACTAAAACAAATAAATCCATACTGGATTAGGATCAGGCAGATTGCTGAACATTCATCTCATCCATTTAAAACGTTTTAAAAATGCAATTGCATCTACTCCAATCTTTATGTCTCTGTTATGGTTTTGTGATTTTTTGTTGTCGGTATTCCACATCATTACATCATGTAAGGTACGGGCAGTTAAAGAGTTAATTCCCTGGTTACTGCAAACTACCTTTTTTGGTGTGGCCCTCTGAGGGGGAGGGGAGGAGGTGCACTCCCCAGGGGTCTTTGCGTGAGAGGGGGTGGTGAAGCCACGTGGGAGAGGCGGGGTCTGTTCTTCCCAGCCCGGCGGAGAAAGTACGTGGTCCTCCTGCAGTTTACTGTGTAAGATTTTCAGCCTGTAAACCCTCTATCATAATTCTACTAGCCTCATTTTGATATATTTAGTAAAATTAGTTGTTCCTCCTCAGATCGGTGCCGCTGTTTTTGTGTTAAATCCGTCTACGGGTCTCCCTCTTCCCAGGTTGCGGCTCCGCTGCCGCTTTAGCCGCGGGACCGCCCGGGGGCTGGCTCTTATCGCCGGCAATTTTTTTTTTCTTTCCTTCCTCTTCTCTCGTTTTTTTTTCTTTCGAGCCTGTCCCCCTTGTCACGGACGCAGACCCTTAGACAATACCGTGACAGTCTCTTTTGCAGAAAGCATCCATCGTGACTTGAGGCCTAAAGATGCATCTAATTAACTGCTACCAACATGCATCCAAGACTAAAAACATTCAGCAGTATTAAAGTGAGAGAGAATAATTAATACGCTTATATCTGAGCAGAAGTGTTGACCAGAAAAAGCTGAGTTGTCCAGTACTTCCAGGGGACCTTTCAGCCTGTAGATGATTATAGCACATTGTTATATATTTTGTCTTCTCCAGGGTGTAAGGCATATTCCTAAAGTTATGATAGCCTGGATGTACTAACAGCAAAGTGTCGTGGCCATTTCTGCAGCAGTTTATTTGTAAACTCCTGTAGCAGTCTGGTATACAAGATATATTTTGACGCTTGTGTCAACTGGATCTCCATGTAACATAAGAGGTGCCAGAATACACGCTTTAACATATTGCACATATCTGTGAGTAGCAACCTTCTTAATTTAGCTACGCCTTTTTTCAACCTTCCTGCAGCTAACTAGTAGAGGTGGATGGAGCCAGCCAGCATCTACCTGCTACACTAGCTGTTCACAGCTTCAAGAAGTATATTCCAATTGCTATTTCAATTCTTCCTTTTGAATGTGGTTCACTTTTGAGTTTGTGCCCTAAAGCCCAGCTGGCAAGCAGGAAGGCTGCCTGGTGGCCAGTAGACTTCTCAGCTGACTCGATCTCCTGCTCTCCCCATTAGAATGGCATGCTACATCATTTATTTTACTTCATACTATTCCAGTTACAAACTAAGTTTCTACTTTCACCTTTTAAAATAAGCAATTCCTAATCCAAATATAGCAGAACACCCCAATTATTGACACGCAATGCCAGGATACATCTACAGATTCTGTGACAGAAAAGATTCACAAAGTTTCTCATAGAATCACAGAATCATTAAGGTTGGAAGAAATCACTAAGATCATCTAATACAACCATCAACCACCATGCCCACTAACCCATGCCACTCAGTGTGTCACCTACCCTCTTCTTGAAAAACTCCAGGGATGGAGAAAATATTAGAAAATACAGTAGAAAATAGTAGAAAACTTGTCTTTAATATTATAATTTATACTATAATTAGTTATTTAAATCACATAAATGAAACCTAGTCTTCATAGAAATAAAATGGTTCAGAAAGGTTGATAAATACCATTTATATCTCTCCAAATGTCAACGTGAATTTTGTTCTGTGAGAGGTGGGCATCATTCGAGTTGACCAAAAAAAACAACAACCTCCATTTCTCATAAAACAGGAATCCTTCCAATTTGCATTTGATCAACATTTGCAGCCAAGCAGCCCCTACTACTGCAGGCAGAAGTCACCTTACAGCACACAAAGAGACCACCCCAATCTAGTCATGCCATCTAAACACAAGAGCCAGCCCAAACAAAAGCAGCACATCTTAAAAAAAATAAGCTATTAAAAATGGAGGCACAAAGAGATGGAAACCTATTTATATGAATAATACGTCCTGTTCTTCTACCAGTATTTAGATACCTTAATAACCTCCAAACAATTACTATTTACTTATTTTGTTTTGGAGCCCTTTTTTGTTTTGTCCATGACACAAGGTCAGTTGCTTTTTTTTTTTTCCCCCCCTTAAACCACAGCTTACAGTCTCTGGAAACAGCATATCTAATTTTGGTTGAAGGTGTTAGTCAAACGTAGGATCAGTGATTGTGCATTTTAATCTAACAGTCACGGGACTTCTTCAACATGGTCCCTGAAACCCGACTAAAAAAGTTATGTTCATATATGTTAACCTGCAAATTATGGGTGAGTAGATGTCCAGGAGAAAGTTTTTTGGGTTTTATGGCTAAGGACAATTAAAACAAAAAGTTAAGAAACATTTGTAGTTTCAGAGTTAATGGATTTTTACAATACAGAACACTGCACTGTCCTTAAAAAAAAAAAAAAAAAAGAAGAATTCTTTTCTATAGCACAGTTGTATTAAGGATTATCATTATCCTTATGAGCTAGAATTTATTATTTGGAGTAAAGATGTGTTTGCTGCTATATATAAACAAGTAGCTCAAACCAGCTATACTCATATCCTCAGGCACATTTAATTTTGATGGGATAATATGCTTGCCAACTGATCAAATCCAATTTTTTCACATTTGGCTCAAGGATCTCTCCCACTATACCATTCATTGTGCCTTTGTTTTTGTATAAATTGATGTATCTAGACATGGCATTACACGGTATTATTTATTTCTCTAAAACTGCATATTTGATATTTTATGCAGATGATTCAATTTTAGCTTTACTATAGTAATGTACAAAGTCTTGTTCTCTGAATTAGAACACCCAGATCTTTTCAGTTCATTTAATTCTCTAATTTTCCTCAAAGGAATCGGGAGGATCACTGTGTTTATATAAGCTGTCCAAATCCCAGTTTTGTTATGACTTAATGAAATTCCATTATCAGGCAAAGACAGGCCTACATGTTTTTGAGATGGCTTCAAGCACCAATTATCTGGGAGTTTCCGGGAAACAACCTGACCTTCAGGGTGGGATTGACAGAGAGAAAATACTATCATGAGTTTGGGAAATCCCCCAGCTCCATTACCATCTTTGTCCAGGTAAGACCTAACTTCCCAAACACTGTGCATACTGCCAGACTTAGCAGAATTCAGACAGTGTTCATATGTGCTGTCAGGCCATGGACACTGCTTGTCTCATACCTTGCCTCAAAACCAAGACTCCACTGAACTCCTATTAGAAAATAACTTCCAAACAGTTCAGACCCAACCGCACTCACCTGACACAATAAAGGCATTAAACACATACATTATCCAGAAGCTCTTACTAGCATCACTGGTCACTTCTTCAGTTCTTTCATGAGCAGAAGCATGGAATTTTAAGGAAAGAGCTTCTGATGATTATGTCACAATAGCTGGTCACAGAACTGTTGGCCAGGTAACAAATCCATGGCCGTCAAAGACAAACGGTCTGAGGCTGCAACAGGAGGCAGCTTCTCTCACACCATGTCCTTAATGAATAGTCACTGCGTTTTCACCACAGTTTTGTTACACGCATGCAAATGGACATTTATGCAATTGTTTTGGCCTGACAAATATTTGACTTCAGGGTGATTATTGCCTTATTCTTGGTATACTACTTGGTACGCTATAATTTTTTTCTCTTACTTAAACCTATCAAACTTCCTGACAGTCTGCCCAGAATGCATTATGAAGATAGTAAAATAAAATAGCATGGAGAGGGAGGGGGTGCGGGGAAGGATGCTTAGCAGGAGAGATAAGCATCAGGTAATAGCTTGACTTGTTCTTCACAAAAGTAGAACAGAATATGGCAGCTTTGTCAGCTGCCAACTTCAAAAAACCTAACACCTGTGAGAAGTACAACTCTCCCTCTTAATTATACCTCGACATTGTCCTCTCAGCTTAGCAGAGTCGTTATTTTGCTTTGAATAAACATCACTATTCCTTTCCTAGGCAAGCTACTTGGCTCTGTTTCAATTATTTCTTTTAAATATTAAAGAGCAGGAAACATTTGTTTTCCCCTATCACATCCTCTCCTCTTTACACAGCATCACACAGTCCCCTTTGAAAGGCTGGCACTTACAGCAAGCTCGACAAGCAGTTCAATCAAAACATTTGCTATTGTATTTGCCAACTACAAACAACTTTATGCACACGCTCTGAAAAGGTTTAAAGGCTCTGACAGCCACCCGAAGTCGAGCTAGCACGATTGCCAAGGAAAGGTGGTGTCAAGGCACTCAGCCTCCACCACTATTACCCTGGATGCAGGAAGAGACGTGAAGACAAAGTGCTCGCTACTCCGCACGGCAGAGCTCCTGGCAAAGGCTCGCTGCTCAACCCCTGCTCTCCCAAAGCACTCGAGAGCACGAAAAGCACAAGGACAGTTAGAGACAAGTGTGAAAGGGTAACTTACATTGTTCAGAGAAACACTGGGAAAGGACTGCTGCGGAGTCTTCAGTATTTTACACTGATGTTGGCAGAGAAGACAGCCAAAAAAGTACACCTAAAGAAATATCTTATTTCTCGCTCTGTTCATTTACTCTGAGTCGCTCAGCATGAAGAAATCCAACAGCCAAAAGTTTATTCCGTCGTATTTCCGACTGATATGGCTGACTCTCCTTGGACACGTACCAATGATGCAGTAAAAATAGACAAAAGGGGGGGAGGGAAGAAGCAATCTAGCTTGAGCCTGAATCTTCTTAACACAGTGTTTCCTGTAAAAGCTACTTTTATGTTAGAAGCTCCCATCCCCACACTAACTTGCAGAGCACGGAGTCATCCATCTGGTTTTCATAAATTGCATATTACAAGCAAAGCAGGAAAAGTACACAGCCCGGTTTTCGCTGAACTCCCCAGGCACCAGCCTTACATGTAACCTGAGGTACAAAGGCTTTGAAAATAAACAGCCAGCCCCGCGCCGGTCTGCTCTCTGTCACGCATGTGGCTGTGTTGCCTGGCTGTCGCCTGGCAGCCCCCAGCCCCTGCGAGCCACTGCCCAGGGAGATGCTGGGCAGCGCTCCCCCCAAGGGAAACAAAGGGAGCCTGCAGCTTCCCTCCCAGCATGAACAGCCTTTCCGGAACGGGAATTTAAAATAAATACACGTTTAACAAAAAATAAATAAATAAACTGTGCTTTACTTAAAACAGTTCTACTGTGTGGCAAGTCATGAACAACCTGGTTTTTATTAACAGCGAACAGAATGCTGAATCACATGCTTTAAACACTTCCAGGAGGGAAGTAAATATACTGTGGGTTTTTTTGATTTGTTGTTGTATTTTCCTCTCCGGTAAATCTCAGAATTAGTGGAGAGCTGCCTGACGGAAAGCCTCTGAGGCGATCCCGTCCATTAATTACAACAATGAGCATTTTAATCAAAAGCATCACAAGCAAAATCTCTAAAAGCACCCAGAGAAAGCTGGTGACTTGAAGCTCCTAAAGCCACTTTCACACCCTATTTTCAGCTATTTAAAAGTCTACTGCCGTGATTAAATCCAAGTGCCAGAGGCTTGAGGGCTCATACACGGGTTTTTTTGATAGCTTAAGGTCAGTACTAAGCTGCATTGTTTTTCTAACAAAAAACTGGGGAAATAATTTCCCTCTTGTCTGTCAGATGAAGAGATTTGCGTTACTTGAAATAAGAAAATGTTGTTATTCTTGCGTTCTTTTTCTTTAAAATATCAAGTTTTATTTAGTCTTCAGTCTCACCAGAGGACTTTTGCAAGCTTTCCCATTGGGAATAATCTCACTCAGCTGCACAGTGAGAATCTCTAAATGAGGCAGCTTTCATTAAAGCATGAATGAGAGAAGCGAGTCATCAACAAAGTAAAAACACCACTGTAAACAGTCTGCCTCAAAATCCCAAGTCTTGTCACTTGCTCCATTTCTCATCTTTGCATGATTATGATCCTCAACCTTGTGGGAATCGAATGTTGTTTCTGCATTAGAACAAGATAAGAATTTTCTTGATTTCATGGCCTCTGCTACCATTTGGGTCCTTTATTAAAAACTAGCTAGCAACAATTTATGTATAGCCAGCACGAAAATATATGTTATACCTTGTCATACACATTGCAAGAATATCCTGCATGAGACTGAACGAACCTGAGAACAAGTCATGACATGCCCAAGGAAGTACCTAAAGAGGCATCGGGAAGGCCAGGCATCCCCCCCTCGGTGCTCTTTGTTTAACAAAGGAAGCGTCCTTTGGACAGAACGGAAGAAGCTTTGGAGAAAATCACCGTATCAACATGATAAGAAGAGTACTGAGACATCTTGGAAACAGCAGGATGGCGACTGACTGGCACAAGATAACACATTAATTAACAAGTGTCAGAATGTAATTAACAAATGTAAAGCTTTGGTACTCCAGATACCTGGAGTACCCAGCCAAAGGGAAACAGGGGAGGGGGTAGGCAAAGGGGGAAACAAGGTACAAAAGCTGTCATACTGTGTCCATAGGTGCGCTCCTGTTTACAGGACACCCGCCACTGCAATAGCAAATTAAATCTGCTTTTATCAGAGATACTCTCCTGATAAATTATTTGGATATTTACAACAACCTGGATCCACGATTGATATGATTAGATTGGATTGATACTTTAAAAAATAAATAAAAAAAATTAGTATATGCAAAGGAGAAAACTATAAAGTAATTTTCTTCACGTGCACTTTTGCCTGTGCTGTCACAGTTCTTTTCAAATAGCTGTAGAAGTCATTGAATAATTTCAGTCAAATCTAATAGTGGGCTAGAGCTCTTAAAGCTGTTATATTACTACAGCTTTTGTGAAAACAGGCAGCCCTCCAGATGAGTGAAATACAATCTTGTGATCCAATGTAAAAGGCTACACATGAGCTCAGTCATATTATTAGACACACAAACAGAAAGTACATGAGAATAGATTTCATGTGTCCTACTACTCAAATGCCACCATGGCTGTATATCTTTGGCCTTCATTCTGGCATTTTTTCTTCTTTCTTTTTTTTTTTTTTTTTTTTGTTCTGTTCCCCCATCAGTAACAGCAAAACACTTGAAATGCAGAGACATCACCTAAAGCAAAGATATCTTTTTGATACAGCAGTAAACAGGGGTTTGTTAACAGTTATTTTTCCTCTCAGTGAGCAAGAGAAGTGAATACTTCCTTTTTTCATCAGGACTGATATTTTCCATAAAATCAAAGGACTTGATCCTGGTTACGGTTGGACTGGATGATCCTAGAGGTCTTTTCCAACCTTGGTGGTTCTATGATTCTGTAGAAGAGCAGAGTTCAGATCTGAGAACAGAAACTGTTTCATGGGGGGTGCAGCAGAGTAGCAGTTGTGTGGCTTTCTGGACACACAGGCTCTCTTTTCATTCATACTGATATAGCACATGACAAATTGAATGACTTATCTTTAGAATAAAAATTCCTTTTTGGTCAGATGTGGTATAAAAGTGGAGAGTCACTGGAAATTACAGCTCTCGGTTTGTGATGCTGGTCCAGACAGTATTTTATTTCCCTGAGGAATAAAGACATTAATTTACACTTATCTCATGGGTACCCTTTGATATACCTTCTTTCTCAAAATAAGTAGAAAGATACAGCTTAGATCTTGACTATACTGATTATATGCAGCTTTGTGCTTAAATTTTTGAAAATTTTTTTTAAACTACATTGTATGCTCCTTAAAGCAAGGAAAATTGCTCAGTCAGTGACACACAGGTTATGATGCGTGGTAGGCAGTAGAAAATGTCTCTCTTGGATTGGATTCTGCTCCCATTGAGTCCACAGTGTGGCTGTGCTGGAATTTCTGTATTGTAAAGGTACAGATGAAAGCAATTTATTCTCGTTGTTTTGAAGTTTAAATACCAAGAAAGTGATGCACAAAAGGTCTGGGTTCAGTGGAGGAAGCACTTTGCCACAAAATTTTAATCTATGAAATTGCCAAGATGATGGGAACTCAGGACAGCAGATTAACAAACCAGGGATGCAACACAGCTGTGTGCTCATCTTTCATTCTAACAGTAGACTAGTAGGTGTAGGACTTAATGTAGATTTCAAATCAGTTACAGTTTAAGTTCCCGATGACTCTTCTGACACAAACAAGCTGGCACGCTTTGTACAGACTGAAAAACCGTTAAGTCAGATAAACAGACAAATCTACCCTCGGAGATGTTTAAGGCAGAACTTAAATTCACTTACTGTCAAATAATTATTATAATCATAGAAACGGTCAGGTTGGAAAAGACCTTCAAGATCATAGAGTCCAACTGCAACCTAACCATACTACCCTAACTCTAACAACCCACCAGTAAATCATGTCCCTGAGCACCACATCCAAATGGTTTTTAAACACATTCAGGGATGGTGACTCAACCATCTCCCTGGGGAACCTGTTCCAGTGCTTTACAACCCTTTCTGTAAAGAAGTTTTTCCTGATATCCGACCTAAACCTCCCCTGGCACAACTTTAGGCCATTTCCCCTTGTCCTGTCACCTGTCACCACTGAGAGACCAAGCCTGCTCTTGCTGCAATCACCTTTCAGGTACTTGAAGAGGGCAATAAGGTCTCCCCTCAGCCTCCTCTTCCCCAGACCAAACATCCCCAGTTCCTTCAGTCGCTCCTCATAGGGCATATTCTCCAAGCCCTTCAACAGCCTTGTTGCCCTTCTTTGGACCTGCTCCAGCACCTCAGTGTCCTTTCTGTACTGAGGTGCCCAGAACTGAACACAGTACTCGAGGTGAGGCCTCACCAATGCCGAGTCCAGGGGCAGGATGACTTCCCTAGTCCTGGTCACCACACCATTCCTGATACAAGACAGGATGCCATTGGCCTTCTTGGCCACCTGGGCACACTGCTGGCTCGTATTCAGCTGACTGTCCATCAGCACACCAAGGTCCCTTTCCACCAGGCAGCTTTTCAGCCACTCCTCCCTAAGCCTGCAGGGTTGCCTGGGGTTGTTGTGACCAAAATGCAGGACTTGACACTTGGCCCTATTGAAACTCATACAGTTTACCTTGGCCCATCAATCCAGTCTATCCAGGCCCCTCTGTAGTGCCTTTCTACCCTCAGCCAGCTCAACACTCCCTCCCAACTTGGTGTCATCTGTGAACTTACTGAGGGTGCACTCAATCTGCTCATCAAGATGATTCATAAAGATGTTAAATAGGAGTGGTACCAGCACCGAGCCCCGGGGGATACCACTTGTGACTGGCTGCCAACTGGATTTAACTCCACTGACCATAACTCTTTGGGCCCGGCCATCCAGCCAGTGTTTCACCCAGCAGAGCGTATGCCCATCCAAACCACGGACAGCCAGCTTCTCCACAAGGATGTTGTGGGGGACAGTGTCAAAGGCTTTACTGAAGTTCAGGTAGACCACATTGACAGCCTTACCTTCATCCACTAAGCAGGTCACCTCGTCATAGAATGAAATCAGGTTTGTCAAGCAGGATCTACCATTCATGAACTTGTGCTGACGAGGCCTGATCCCCCTGGTTGACCTTTAATTGATCCGTGATGGCTCTCAAGATTATCCATTCCATAATGTAGATTCTGGCACTGACAATAAACCATTTTTTAAGATAATTATCTGTAATATTATAAATTGTATTACTACCAGCATTTTAAAACCAGCACATGAAATATCTTGGATCTAGGTTCAGGTGCTGAGTTGGTATTAAACTTATGGTGACCTCACTTAATGTGTATTTTGTTTTAGCATTTCTGCTTGTTGCCCAGAGACTTGAGTTTGGCAAAAGCCTGATCCCCTCTAAAAAGGCACGTAATTGTCAGCTGATGATCTGAAAACAGAATACACTATGGTAATCCTTTGCAGCCTGCTCCTACTGTTAGACTGGGAGTAGGCTGCTTCAGTGCTGTTGGTATTTTGCTTTAATACGCAGTACCACTCCTCTTCCACATCAAGCGAGTAAACAGCTCAGACAAAAATAATTCATTGCAACCTTGATGTTGTAGTCAGAGAAGCCCTAAGACTGATTATATTTTCACTACAGGCTGCAGTAGCCTCTGGCTGTCCCCAGGAAAAAGGGAGAAGAAGCACAGCACTAAGCCACTTTTTCACATCAACTCTCACTTAACGTTTCTGACTGCAGGGATCTGGGCCTGCCTGGGGCGCACAATCTGATTCTGAGAGCTTTGGTGACATGGAGGCATCGTAGCTTTTTCCCTTCTAAGTGAGCTCTGAATCGACAGTCAGTCTCCAGGCTCCTATTAAATCATGATGTCTCAGCATTACTGTTTTTCACAAACTTTCATTTACATAAGTAAGCTTTCTTTCAAAAGCAAGTGTCCAGGAAACACTGATGTAATACTTTTTTATGTGGGTGTATTCATAAAAAGTCCTGAACCAAAAGTAATGCATCCAAATCCTTTTTGTTTGAAAACATCGTTCATCCAAGAATCAGAAACGTTAACATGTGACCAATAGTACAAAGAAATGAGCACATGGGGAACCACACCAAACAGTTCAAAAGCCCCTGCGGGGCTGAAGTTTCTTCACAAGGTATGTGTTGTATACTGGATGGCTTATTTGGCAAGAGAAGCAGAAAGGGCTACATTTTCTAAAAAAACATACCACGCTTGAATATTTCTTGGCTAAGTATACCTCCAAACTTTGCCTGGAGCCATGCATTCTTACAGCACACAAGGGGCTTCTATATGCCTAACTTACCCTGCTTTTCTGCCTTCAAATACAAGGAGAAAGGGAAGAGGGAGCTATTTTGAGATCCCTGCACTGAGGAACTTGAAATTCTAGAGAGGAAGAAACAGCCTCCTGTTTCTCCAGCTCCAAACACTGGAATGTAGTGGGAAAGACTGAGGGTGGGAGGAGACTACGTTAGGGAGCAGAAGGCTTTGGGGGGAGATATTAAGGGCTATGAGGCAAGCAGAATAAGCATTTTAAATGGCACGGAGTGAAGAGATGCAGGAGAGGATCTGGGATACGTGGGAAAAATGTAGCTCTTTGGTGGGAAGAGAGGAATTGTGGCAGAAAGCTGGAGAGGTTTGTGAACTATGTGGTTGAGGTAGAGAGGCATGGGCTGTAGTAAGCAAGGAGCTAGATGCTCTGTACTGGAATGAGCTGGAAACTGGGGCAAACAGTGAGGGGCTTTAGGCTAGGAGACATTAAAATCTAGAGTGAAAGCCTTGCAGGGTGTGCAGGACTTTGAAGCAGGTGTAAATAGAAGAAATCTCAGTTGAGGATACTCTAAGTAAGATATTTAGGTATTTACTTGAGCATATATTTGAGAATGTTTCCCCTGATTTTCCCACCCATGCAATCAAGTTTTCCTACTCTTATTGCCAAAGCCACAGAAATACTGGCTAACGTATTCCAATCTGTTTATTGGAGCGTAAAAGCATTACATTTTCTAGAGCTACTGGGAACAGAGAAAATGTTCTGGTGTAGCTCTGGATCCCAAAATGCACATAAGAATCAAGCGTAGATTTCAAAGAGACTAAGAGAAGGTATCAGGAAGAAATGATGGGGAAAATGGAGGAAAGGAGGAAAATTTCTTTAGACAGTGAGTCTCAAGAACACTACATCTAAAAACTGTTGTATGCTGAAAGTTCAGACGCTGGAGTTAATATTAACCAAATAGCTATCAACTTGAAAAGAAGGCCAAAGGTACTGCTCAGGTATTAAGCATCCCAATTAGAAGCAGAAATTAAACCACACACACTAAAAAATACTGTAATTCTCACAGTCCGTTTTCAGCCCTTAAATAACCAGGCCTGCTGCTGCCATTATAGAATCATAGAATTACCAGGAATTTTGCCAGAGTAAGATCTGCAGAATTCCATGCCATGACATGGATATGACAAACATTAGCATCCGAATTAAGAGCAGTTTAGGGCATTATACTATACCTTAGGGAGCATTAACATAAATTGTCCACTAAAGACACTGTGCAAGGAGAAAGAGGTCAGGAAGAAAGTGAGCCCCAGTAGGAAATGATGAGGGAAACTGCAGTGCTAGCCTTGAAGCTTAATGGGTACTATGCTTCTCAGTTTCACATGCTATGAACAACCAACAATAAGAGGGAATGGCTGACAACAGCCATGATAATTTTTCTAGACAGCAGCAACCAGGACAGAACACAGCATGCTGCCCACTCAATTAAGGTCTTTTTTTTTTCTACAAGCTCAAATTGCTGCTTTCTTAAACCTCCGACCTAACTACAGAGGCAAAAAGGAAGGAAACTTAATTATTTTAAAGCTCCTTTGTGGATGAAGGAGCAGTGGCATCTATATTATTTCCTGCCTACTGGAGCACATACTGGGACACAGTCAGTTTTCTAGGTCTGAGAGAGGTGAGCTAGAAAGAGGAATCTCGGTGGGCCATCTGGTGGCTGCAATTTATTTTATACCACTTTCATATGTATCCTAGAAGAAGTTGGTTAGCTAGACTATGCCATTCCCACACTATCAAAACAATGCTACAGTGCAGACAGCTCAGTCCCATACACCAGTGATTCCAGTAAGGAGAAAGCATAGGGCTTGCCTGTGGAGGTCAAGGGATCATCTTCTCAGCATGGGAACACAGCAGACCCAGTACAAATATCTGTATATTGCTGATGCCTGTTTTCTTCAGCATTCCTGGCCAGCTGAAAGGCCAGGTACACAGAACAGCAGGGAGAGAAGACAAAGAAACCCTGTTAAACACAGATTTAAAGCAGCATAGGCCTGAAGGCTGCCTAGCCACTGTAATTGTCTCTGCCACAGGCATAGAAGGTAGGCGGCGATCCCTTTTCTTTCTGCCTTGACCTGTGTTTCCCCCTATATTGTAGGGTGGCTAGCCTACAAGACTGGCCTTGGAGCAACTTCCTGGTTGAAAAACTTCTGCTCTCCCTTCAGGGTGAATTTTGAACATATAACCTGCATCACAATTGTTTTCTTTCCTAAATGCAGTACTTTATTTGAGTAATGCCACCAAACAAACTTTGACAGCAGAAGGAGACCCTCTGCTTTTGATGTTCAAGGGAGAGTTGACTACAACAATTGTTCTATTTTTTCTTATGTTAAATACAAAAGGCTGCATGCCTGCCATAGTTTTCATTTTATATAATCAAGTAGCATTTAGCAACAACAACATTCCTTACCTAGAAATGGATCTAATACCTAGGAGAATAGACTTGAAAAAATGCAATTAAAGATTTTAAAAACTTTCACAGGTGTGGGTGAAGGTTGAGAATATTCATGGAATCGTAGAATCATAGAATCATTTGGTTTGGAAGGGACCTTTAAGATCATCTAGTTCCAACCCCTGCTACAGGGGGGGAACCCTATACTAGGTTCTGCCTCCCACTAGACTAGGTTGCTCACAGCCACATCCATCCTGGCCTTGAGTGCTTCCAGGGAGGAGGCATCCACAATCTCACTGGGCAACCTGTTCCAGTGTCCCACCACCCTCACAGTAGAGAATTCCCTCCTAATATCTAGTCTAAATCTACCCTCTTCCAGTTTAAAGCCATTTCCCCTCATCACATTTTACGTGCCCTTATAAAAAGTCCCTCCCCAGCTTTCCTGTAGACCCCCTTCAGGTACTGACAGGCTGCTATAAGGTCCCTCTGGAGCCTTCTCTTCTCTAGGCTGAAGAGCCCCAGCTCTCTCAGCCTTTCCCCATACGGGAGGTGCTCCAGCCCTCTGATCATCTTCGCGGCCCTCCTCTGGATCTGCTCCAACAGCTCTATGTCCTTCTTGTGCTGGGGGGCCCAGAACTGGACAGAGTACTCCAGGTGGGGTCTCACAAGAGCAGAATAGAGGGGCAGAATCACTTCCCTTGACCTGCTGGGCACACTTCTCTTCATGCAGCCCAGGATAGAGTTGGCCTTCTGGGCTGTAAGCACACGCTGCCAGCTCATGTTGAGTCTTTCATCAATCCACATCCCCCAAACCCTTCTCCCTCAGGGCTCCTAATATCCTCCATGTTAGCATGGAGAATATTAGTCAGAGGGTTCTGATTTAAGAGAGAGGACAACTTATCCATGGAAGCTGAGGAGGGATTGTTTGCAAACCTCTGCCTCTATCCCAGATACCTGAGTACTGATGGTGAGGGATTTTACAAGGAAATCTACCCATACCTGGAAGAAGGCTGCCACTGCTTCTTTCAGGCACTTAAATATTTTTTCTTTTACCTGACAGTTCAGTCTTCTGGTCAGACTCAAGCAGCTGAAGACTCTCTCTTATCCTAATCTTAACTGATAAATGTCAAGCGTAACAGGTGCTCTATTGATGCATCTTGTAATAAGTTGAATACCTCAGAGGAAAAGCACACTTAAAATCTCCTGTTTTCACTAAGAATTGGAATGCTCAGTGTCATAAATTACAACTCAAAACTTGTATTAATCTAGGTAGCTGCTCTTTCCCAAGAGATCCACCAGTTTTGGGAGCTCAGCTGACATTGTCAAGGGCAAAGAAGGGGAAATCTAGAAGACCATACTCAACTTTATGGGCTTTGTAACCTGGTAACCATATTTGTCAATTATTAGCAAGAGGTCAGGGTTTTGGTCACCCCCAAATTAATAGCCTCCATCAACTGCTGTATTACTGAACAGTAGCATGAGTGCAGCTATATTGTAAATATGTCTGCAGAATGAAGACTCAGCCTCAGGGCAATGTTGGCAAGGGATCCTACAGTCAACATGCAGCACACCAACAGAGCCAGAGGAAGAAAATGAATTGCAGTAAAAACGCAGCCCTTGGAAGCAGATCTTAGTTCTACTTCCAGCTTTCTTGCTGACTTCATTTCACTCTTTTGTAAATTGAGGATGATATGCTAATCTGCTTCCCAGGCTATCTGAAAGCTGACTTAATAAGTATTAGTCAATCATTTTGTTTTCACACACTGCCTATCATCTTAGAATCAGAAAACACAATTATTGTATATGCTGTTCACAGTAGTCAGGTTTTTCAGGAAGGATGTTGATTCAGTGTCCTCTTTTAGCAACCCCTGTGAATACATCTTGAAAATTATCTCTCTGGGAAGAAGACAAATCAATTTTAATCTGCTGCCTGTTTACTCTGATGTAAATCAAATAGGCCCAGTCTATCTCTACAGAGCAAGCCGGGTTGTGCTGAGCTTGTGATGCACAAGGGAGTTCTTTCGTTAGTCAAGAGACAGACAATGTGGCAAGCATATTGATTATTCTTCTGTATTGTGAGAGCACAGCAAAATCTCTTAGGTGTGTGTTTATGTCTGATGTGTATCTTATTGTTTTCCTTCTTAATTACTGAGATCCAGGTTTCTTAATCTGTAGACAAAAACCAATTTCATTTTCATCTTTAGTACTTGAGTCTTACTATCTGTTGCTTAGTGAGAGTGACTGAAAACCTCTGGCCTCTGGTCACAATCTGGTACAGAAGCAGCTCATTTCTGTAATTAGCTTTTGTTCACACACTGTAGCGCTAAAGCGGTCTTAGTCTCAGAGTTTAACCATTCTTTTTAGTGTTTTAACAATAAAACAATTTCCGCAAGTATCAAGATCCCTATAGTTAAAATGTACTAAGTACAATAGCTGACCATCATTTGGCCAGTTTTATTTACAGATTCTTGTCTAAATATCTACTAATCATTATTTCATGCAGATAAAATTGCTCGAGTGCCCCTCTGCAATTCAGGACTCACTAAATGAAGCAGTCCTTAGAAGCATTATGGAGCGTATGAGAGTTGATCCAAGAGTCTAAAACTGCATTAGAACTGTCTGCAGACACAGTGTACAACCCCAGAACATGAGCAGCAGGGCAGAGACAAATGCACAGCTCTCAGGAAACCTCCTTGTGGGCCTATCCATAGAGGGCAACGTAGGCAAGCTAGAAACAACATGGCATCATACCTCTCCTGGGTTTTTGTTTTGTTTTGGGTTTTCTTGGTCATAACCCAGGGCTAACCAGAATCTGATTGACATTTAGAAGAGTAGTTCTGTGACTTTAAAAACAGACACTGTAAACACATTACCAGTGGCAGCTTCTTTTTTTTTTTTTTTTCCCCTAGGTATCATGAACTCAAAGCCTGAGCTGAACAGATCTCAGCACCTCTTGTTCAGGAGGGAGCTGAAGAAATACACTACAACAGAAATTCAATATTGCCAAGATGGTCCTCAAGAAAGGAGGCAAGATTGAATTGCTGTTGTTGTGCCATCTGGGGCGCTTCCAGCCATGCCAGAAAAAGGAAGAAACACTAACAGTACTGTTACAGCCTGGTCTGCTTCATGCTTCCCTCTTAGTTTCAAGCTCAGAGCAGTTTGGATAAGCAGCCAAAGCATGAGGTATTTCTCTTAGCCAGTCTGAACCTCAGGAGGTACACAAAGACATTTCCAAAAATTACCACTAGCATTGTCCAATAGGATTTTGTAAAATAAATAAAAGGAAGAAAAACAAATAATGTAGTCCAACAGCCACAGACTGCTGAGTGATGGATGATACTGATTTTGCTCTGCAAGTCACTTAATCTGTCATATTTCTATTTTCTTCATTTATAAAAGGAGATTTAAATATGAGCTCTGCAGCTAAGACATGAAATTTAGACAGACTGACCAAAGCTTTAGGGGCAGAGCAGGTCTGAGATTCTACATGGTGCCCAGCTCTGATAGAGACATGATGATTTTCTTTGCAGGAGAAAGTTTGAAAAGTCCATCAGTATTTGACATGCAGGATTAAGCTGAAGCACACTATCCAAAGTGACACTGAAGACAAAAAAGTCAAGCTCAAATCTCTTCAGTCTTTTGCTCTATAGAGCTGTGAACTTTTCATCATAGCAGCCAGGAAAGTGGACTGAAATCTCTGAAAATGACTTTGCTTTTCCTACAGCTAGGCATATATCTTAGAATACAGCTGCACCTATCAGTATTATAGATGTCATTTTACTGTATCTCCTATCTAGACCTTTCATACAATGTCATTTATGACCTTGCAAAAACTGCTATTATTTGAGACACAGCTGGATGATTAAGTACTGGAAACGCCGCTAAAAAGGAGAATAAAACGCTAAAAACTTAACTCTTATATTTATACATATATAAACTGTCAAGTTTAAATGGGTTGTGTCCTCACTGACTTTTTCCCTCTTGCCTCCGAGGAAGGTCTTCTTTGAGATTGAAATAGTGTAGTCCTTGTAGTCATGACACTGCATACAAAGCAGTTACTCTTTTACTTCATGCAGGAGAAAATATTTTAAGAGCTGCTTGTCTGAATGACAGCACCTACCTGCCTTGCTGAAACATCTGTCCAATAAGAAAATCCTATGAGAAAAGCCTCAGTGAGTCAGAAGGCTACTTACTGCAGTTCCATAGAGACCAGACAGGAGTATCAGAGGCTGAACTGCACCCTGCCTCTGATCAGAAGATTTAGCTCCCTGCAGCATTCACACGGTTGGTCCCATTATGGCCATCACGACGCTGTGTTGAAGGACGGCCTTGCACAAACATAAACAGCTTGTCAGCACAAGCCAAAGAGGCGGGCCTGCCCTGCTGGCCACAATGCGAGCCAATGATTAGCTTCTTTGCATTCTGGTTGTTCAAGATACCGTGTTTCATTCTTAAGCAGATGAGCAAAAGGGGCTGCTAGGAAGGAGTAGCACTTGACAGCGTACTGCCAGGCCATAAAATGGTTAAAGCAGAAGGAAAAAGAATTTCAGAAAAAAACACATATTTACTATGTATTTATACTATTGCTTTAAGATAATCCACAAGCATCCCTCATACATTGTTTCTTTTAGGTCAATCAAACAAACACTGTGAATTAAGTCCAGCCCACGTTTACTATAGAGACATTTAACTTGCAAAGTCTCTGATTTTTCTTCATTCCACTCTTTTCGTATTCTCATCCTTCCTGACACACTTAGTTTACTGATGCTATCATTTCTCAATTGTCTGCCACAAGCGTCTTTGCCTAACCCTCTGGACCTCACCTCCCAGTTTTTACCCATCCCCCCTGTGATTGCTCCTTTCCCTCTCAATCTTCCTGCTTGGTCTTCCTGTCCTGTTCTCCCCTGGAGAGCGCAGTCACAGCCTCAGCACCTCAGCGTAAGATTTTGTGAAGCAATTAAGCTGATTTAGCAACTTACTGCCTCCTCTCTCTTCAAGCTCCCACTGTCACTTCAAGGAAGGTAACAGCACAGAAGCATATTTTTTCTGGGTCAGTTTAGTGAACTTAACAAAGAGACAGAAGAACTATTGCATGAAGTGAGCATTCCCTGAAATTTAAGCTCCTTCTGATTTTCCCTCAGCCATTTATGAGCCCACCTGTCTCTCCAAGCTCCTCTCTTTGTTGCTTGAATTGTTCCTATTTAACTGAATACCCTGCTTACAGCTGCTCTTTTCATCCCTGCCCTGTCCTACTTTCTTACGCCTCTAATTTGGCTGTGAGCCCTATCTGCCACTACAGTCAGTCTCATCAACTCTCTCATAACAGCTCCCTGGATAAATACCCCAAGCACTCCCAAGGCATGCTACTTCTTGTTATTTTTTTATCCAGCTTTTACTATTTACCTGTGCAGGCTCCCGTTTCACTTTTATAACAACAATTTCTAAGTGTGCAATTCTATTTTTAAGTTTTCTGCTTCTATCTGGTCCTTAATCTGTGTTCTAGGCATAGTGTAATAAATGCCTTAACAGCTCCTAATTTTAATTTCCTTTTCAGGAAGTGTTATGGTTTTGTGATTTTTGTTGTCGGAATTCCACATCATTACGTCATGTAAGGCACGGGCAGTTAAAGAGTTAATTCCCTGGTTACTGCAAACTGCCTTTTTTGGTGTGGCCCTCTGAGGGGGAGGGGAGGAGGTGTACTCCCCAGGGGTCTTTGCGTTAGAGGGGAGGGGGTGAAGCCGCGTGGGAGATGCGGGGTCTGTTCCTTCCTGCCCGGCGGAGAAAGCACGTGGTCCTCCTGCAGTTTACTGTGTAAGATTTTCAGCCTGTAAACTCTCTATTATAATTCTACTAGCCTCATTTGATATATTTAGTAAAATTAGTTGTTCTTCCTCAGATTGGTGCCGCTGTTTTTGTGTTAGATCTGCCTGCGAGTCCCCTGCTTTTCCCCTCTTCTCTTTGTTTTCCCCAGGGTGCGGTCCGCGGCTTCTCTGCCGCTTTAGCCGCCGGACCGCCCGGGGGCCGGCCCCTACCCGCCGGCAATTTTTTTATTTTTTTTTTTCCCTTCCTCCTTGCTCGTTTTTTTTTTTTTTCTTTCGGGCCTGTCCCTCTTGTCACAGACGCATATCCTTAGATAATACCGTGACAGGAAGCAAATTAAGTCAGGCCATTACATTCATTACCATCTTTATAGACATTTCCTCCCCTTCTGATTTGGTCCAGAAGCTGAGCCCTTGCAAAAGCAGATGCTGAAGTTAACACCTTGTTTGGATGGGCAGGCATATCACAGCTCTCAGGCTCCTGCTGCCAGGCCGGGTGCGAGTTCTGACACATATTGCCGCATCACAATGTGTGTGGGTCACATTTGTGTTTTTCTTCACAGTTAGGCCTGTTCCTCAATGCTATCTGAGATTCTAGTGCAATCACATATCTCCATCAGCTGTCACATAAGCATATAATCTGCAGTGCCTATACTCTTCTCCAGATCCACTACTTAGTTAACCCTAAGCTATTCACATTGACAATATTATTTTATTAGAGTTACTTTCTTCTAACATTTTTAGTACATAAATCTCTGCCCAGATCCACTGTGTGATCACAGTATTTGATTGTCTTAGTCACTTTGATTATTGGCACGGGATCTTGTTCTCAGTGCACCTGCATTGTTCTCCCTAGGAAATTCAGCATCTGAGGTCCTCTTTTGTTTCATATCCCAGCCACATTGCCTACAACCCCCTGAAAGCCAAGCTTTCTCATCCAGAGCTTCAAGGCCTTTTAAGAGTTTCTCTTTTTTTATTGACCCACTCCCACTGTTCCCTTCATCACAAGGCCTGGCTTTTCAGCCTTCTCCCTTCCTACAAAGCTCTCTTTTTTCACCTTGCTTTCTATGCAGAGAATGCCCTGCTTGGTCAAATTAAGGTATCTATTCCCTTTGTTTTCTACAATCCACAGATCACAAAACATAGAAATAATGTATCAGAATGAGTGTCAGGAGCAATTTCACGTCACTTCAGAAAGATATTCCATCAGTACATGTAAATTATATGTGCTAGTAGTTTTCAGTCATATGCAATATTTTACACACCTTTTGCTGCTAGATTTTTAATGGAGAGAACAGGTATCAAAAGCCCTTGATGGATATAGATCAGGTGCTCAAACAGAGTACATGAGATTGTGAAAAGTCTGCTATGAAAAGACTGTTTGTAGATGCACAAGAGAAAGAAAGCTAGCTATTGCATCTCTGATTCCCATGGCAATTTATTTAAGATGCTAATTCAGTGTAGCCACAAGTAAAGAAACAAAAGAGACAAGAATGAGCTGATTTAGCGGACCATGTTGAAAAGGCACACTTTAAACAAAGTCACTCTGGGTGTAACTCCTGTCACTCCACTCATATAATTATGCCAAGGATGAAACTGCCTCTTTGTCCTTAAGCCTTGTATGACATGGGAAAATTGTTACCACCACTGCCAAGGGTGAAAACCCAAGTGCCAGCTAAGACTGAGGCTTCTGGAGGCAGCAAAGCCCATTTAACAGCTTGCTTTTGCTAAAGGGATGATCCTGCTCCTCTCCTCCTCACAATTCCCAGCTGCATAGGCCTGTCCCTTCCCTCACACACTTCTCCAGGAGTGGTGTGACAGCTTACAGAGCCAATTCTACTTGCTGGATATATTTTTCAGACAGGTTAATGATCTGCCTCATCTCTCTGCCATGTCAAACAGTTCAAGATCCAGCAAATGAAAGAAGTGATTGTGTAGCTGGAAGCAGGAGAGGTAGAGAGCTGGAGAAGGAATCTCCATTTTCTTTTTCAATTAGCAGAAACCTGGCTATCATTCCCAGAAACCACCCTACATTTTGGGGTGGGATCTAAAACTACAAGCCCCAAAATCATGGCACTCTTGAACACAAGATCCCAAAGCTCTTGAGAACCCCCGCTTGTTCTCGTACAAGCACTAAAATGTTTTAACAAAAAGTTTTCAAATAGAGATTCTATTTTAATTAAATGCAAGTTTTGGAAAACATACTAATAACTTGGTTTCCTAGAGAAAAAAAAATGGATAGGAGAAAGATTCTGATGGGCAAAAAAGGGAAAGATTTAAGATTTCTGTATCTGAAAAAAGGAAGTATTTGGATTATGAATCATCAGAACTGAACTTTGCCTACTCCCTGCCCTGTGTTACAGGCTCCATGAAGTAATGTTTTGATTTTGTCACCTTCCCTCCTGCTGTCCACGCATCTGGCTTCTACCATGTATTCTTTGCTTGGTAAAACTATTTTATTTCACTTTCCCTGTTTGTGGCCAACACCCAGCAGTAGCCATAGACATTGCAGCGTGGAGTGGAGTGGAGTGAGAAGATTTTTGTCACATTTTACTGGCCTGATTTCAATTATAAAGTGGGTCAACAAAGCTATTCCCAGAAAGCACACAAGCTCAAGCAACAAAGGACTTCAGATAGTGACCAAAGTGAAACTCTGTACATGAATTGTTCCATTTCTCTTTAAAAAAAAAAAAAAAAGGAAAGGAAATTGTAGAAATGGCAAGGAGAAGAGATCGTGTGCAAATGCAGCACACTAACACTCAAGGCTACAATCAATGGGAACTTGGGTTTAGTCCCAGCTCAGACCATGTGCATTTTGAACTTTGAGCTTTTGGACCATTTTCTAATTAGAGAGCAGGGGATAAAATGCAGAGCTATTTAACCCTTTTTGGTGCCTCATGAAGTCAAGCAAATGCCAGAAAAGATGCTCATGATACATCCTGCCCCTGGAGGCCACATCTGACTACAGGAAATATCCCTGTGCTCCAAATGCTTTGGTGAAACAACTGCTATCAGCATCCCTCTTTTCATGGCTCTCTACCCAGAAAGATCAGTCTTGCAACTACTCCTTCCTACACCACGGAATTCTTGCTGGCATGTCCCCTCTTCTGCCAGCTCCCTATTCAGAATCTGTATCTCTTCAAGGCTTGTCATGTGTCCTCCAAGCTCATCAGTAATGCCACACCAAGGATCAGATCAAATTAGAGATAACCATCTGGAACTTAATAGTGGAAAGAATGGCCTGTTTGATAGAGTTTAACTTGTTTAACAACATTACAGGAACAAAAATGCAGCATACTACTATAAAATTATCATGTTAAAAAAATACAATATTTTTAGCAGTAGAAGCTGTGTGGAGAGAAACAAGGTAATATAGCTGAGGTGCAACAGCTGCCAGATAATTTCTATCCTATTTGAGTATCACTGGTGTTCTTGCTAGATGTGGACTGATGATGTAAGTTTTATAGCCCTGTATAAAGTGGCAATATTATGTCTTACCTATTTCATGGCACTACCCTGTGGATACATTTACAGTGCTTTGAAACTCTCATTGAAGGTATTTTGGACATGCAAACTGTCATTGTTTCCATTACTGATTTAGGAAAGTTATCTTCACAGAGCCAATAAACACAGGCAACTACTTTGGCAGGATTTTATTTCCAAAAGGAGTTGGCTGAACAATTTAACACCTTTAATGTGGACTTTGACTGACTGGAGTGCCAATTAAATACTGTTGGGTAACGTCAAGATGCAGAGAAAGAAAATGGGAGAGAAAGACAGAATTTTTTTTCTCCATCCAGTTCGACTGATGCAGTTTTTCTGCAAGTTTTGTTTCAACTTCCCTGACATCTCTAAGGTCACTCATTCCAAACATAACATAAATATACCAATAAAAGAAAGGTGCTTCCAAAGATACACCCGCTGTGGAAAATGATTAACTTTGGGGTCATAGAGCACTATCAATCTGCAGGCTTACCCTCCCTCTTAAGGAAGTTCTCTCCCTATTTTCACTGAGTTCAAGAGGTGATTCACAGATCATGGAGAAGGCATTTCAAGCACAAACGACTCTGTGTGTGGGCCTCCCACATTTGCCATTCAGATGTTGTCTATCCGACTTGCAGGCTATGGTCCTCCATTTCCCATCTCACCTGGCAGCCTGCTAGTCAGAGATTTTTAGCCTCAGGGCATGTCTAGACTGTGACAAGAGTAGCAGGAAATACCAAAACTAGCTCTAAAATAGTTGTCTGCTATATATGCAAAGCAAATTAGCCTGTGCTGGAGACCATGTTGCCCTAAATGAACCTCTCCTATACCCTCATTGGCTATAAGCTCCTTTGAGCCGTGATGTACTACACTACAGCCATTTCTCTGTTAAATTCTCTGAATGAATCTAGTCACAATATTTCAATTCCACTCTTGTTCAGGGGTGATACCTCTACTTCTAGTGGGATTTGTCAAATGCTGCTGAAACACCCCTTGGCTATGATTAGCTTCAGAATTCACGAATATACTCCATAAGGACAAATGCTTTGCCTTTGGATCAGATCTACATTTGGAGTATCCAAAAGGAGCCACTGACACTAGCAGCACATACATCCATCCTAATTTAAAATGAAATAAGAAAATTCATCTCCAAGGAATGCTTTTCCAGATAACAGGATAAACATTTCAAGCAGTATCTTTGGAACAGAAAAAGTGATGTGTAGAAACATGCCATCTCCCTTACTAGGTATGGCCTTTCTAATATGAACTTTTTCCTCACGCTTTTCAGGGTTGAGATGTCCCTGCTTGCACAGTAAAACTCAGGGAAAATACTTAGAAGCACTCTTTGTGAAGACGCTGCTAAACAACAAATAGATATGAAATATTAGAAGACTCCTTTCAAGATAGCAGTGTCTCCTGCTCCCATTATAAAGCCTATTCATTGTGAACTTAGACATAAATATCCCACTTACTCATTTGGCACCGGACCAAACCTTTGCAAACAAGACCAAAGGGTGCTCAGAGAAGAGGAGGTATTTGCCCATCACAGGAAAAATGCTCAGTTAGCAATACAGTGACCTTGTTTCAAAGAAAGCACATTAATATGTGCCTTCCTTTCAAGCATGTGAGAACTCGTGCTGATTTCACTCTCACATCAATGAGGTTGGTCAGGAATTTAGCCAGGAACTAAAAGGAATTAACTCCCCTCACACACACACACACAAACACATGCTCAAAATAATGGCTAGAGTGGTCTGCACCTCATAGTGCAGATGTGACTTGTCCCCCTCATCCCTTCCCACTCTCAGTGTAAATCAGCAGTTTACCTCTGCTTGAATGAGACTACCCATCTGTTTTATGCAAGCTGTCTAGGTGCTGAATTAGGGTGAGGAGGATACCAAGAAAATGTGACACTCAGTTTACATCTGCATTGCTTTTCTATCTAGCAAGCCTAGAGAATGTATTAGTTACTTAGCGTGTGGAAATATTTAAATAATTAAATACTTGAAATGGAACTGCAGAGGCACAACAAAAGTCAGAATCATCCATATGAATGAGTAAATGCTTTTAAATACAGCTTTAAAAATGGTGGTTTACACTTACAGAAGACTGTAAGCAAACACAACAGCATCCTCATATAACTGGACTGTAAGAGGGAATTTTTGATGACTTCCATGTGTTTTCAAGTCAGATTCCTGGGGATCACTCTGCTCCTTATAAAAACAGAGCCATACTGGTTTGCAAGCAAACCTCTGTTATAGGGTTTGAACAGCAGGAGCAGGGGAGAGCTTAATATCAGAAGACATTATACACTTCAGTCCTGTGGGAGGATTCAATTAAAACACAAAAGTCCCTGATCCAAGTAGCATATGGCTATAGCTGCCATGCAATCATGACCAAACTGCCCCCATGTCTGGATTTAATTATGTTGTATAACAATACAGCAGATGAATAAAAAAGAAGTGGATGCCAAAATACTCCCAGAGAGTTCTGTCAGTCACACCTATAAGAACCACAGTGAAAATGGATAACAGACAATAGCAGCAGACTGAGTATACAAAGGTTCTTCTTACAGACAAATAACAAAAAATTCTACAGACAAATGAATAACTGCAGAGCAAAAGCACCAATGCTATAAAAAAAATCCTATATGTTTGAAAAAATTCAGCCAAAACTACCTAACTAATGCACACTGAAAGAATGTAGTTCTGTTTCATATGGTCCCACTGATTTCACAAAAAAATGGAATCCATGGAATAATATAAAGCTCCACAAATACATATTTTGTTAGAGTTCTGCAAGCATTTAAAACAAGTTCTCCATAAGAAAATGGCTGTATGAGAGTGCATCTAGATAGTGCAACTGTAAGTTACAGGGAAAAATCCACATAAGAACATATTTGTATTTAATATGGAAATACAAGGAACATGATTGAGAATTAAACATGATGATAATTAATTTTTTGTTCAGTATGATTCTAAAGTCAATTAAGTAGCTTTTCATTTGCAAACACATATACCTACATAGATTTCTTGCTAATGTTGTTTGTGGGAAGGAACTTAGAGTGTTTTGAAATATTAGATGACCAGCAAAGTAGTTGGGGATATCGTGTGTTCTATCTTTAGCGACTAAATAAATAAAAATGTTTATGCAAAAACAATACCAATGCTATCTAAGTTACTAAAGGTTATCTGAAGATATGCAGAATGAGAAAAAGTTAAAGTCTATAATATAGATCCAGCATCATTATTATGATTTTATTATGATAAGTAATGAATGTTCTGCTGCATTCCACGAGCATATACTTTCTGATTTCTCTTAAAACAGTTACAGCTGACTGCAGATCAGTGCTCTGCCAGGGCCTCTGTGTTGTCTCTATCTATGACATGGATTAGATTATAGCTTGCACACTGCAGTCTATTTGCATGCAAGGAACAAAATCTGTAGTGAGGCAATATTGCCTAGTACTGAGCGTCTGGATGAACAGTAGGCCTTGAGAATTTCTCTGTATTCACATGTGTTTTTCTGCATGTTTGTCAAGAACAGCCATGTGGCATATTTAAAGGAGGATTCTTGCTTTGAACTGATTTTTTTTTTTGCTCTTAGTGGCTTACTGATTCAAGCAGAAAGACCTCAGAAAGAGACATTGATTCAAACAATTGCTTAATTTTAGCAGTTATCAATGCAATTATTTTAAACTTATGTTTCTTTGTAATTTTAAGGATAGGTTAAAGATAGCAAAAAATGATGAGTCAATCAGATAGGAAGAGGAGATTGATAACATGTAAACATAGAAATGCCATTCAGGCAGGAACTTTGATCCAAAAACAAAAATAAACATTTACATTCTGTATAGTCCTCTAGATGTGTTAGAACTGCATTGAAATTTATATATAAGGTTGCACCAGTAATGGCCTTCAGTATAAGCCTTGCAGCAGAGGAAGGAAACTAAACAATGCATGCTGAATGCACTTCAACAGGAGAGGCAACTCTAAACCTGCAAGATACTGAAGGAAAGAAACACTTTGGTTTGAGAATAAGTATTCCTATGGGTGACTCTCTGAAAAAGCAGTCTTTACTTATTTCCCTGTAAAATGTCCTGAACACAAAATACATTTTTTTTTCTTTTTTTTTTTTTTCATATTGTACTAACACAATTTTCTTAGTTTTCCTTTCCCTGTTCAGAGTTACGTTTGGCACCTCAGGACCTCCTGGTGGACAAGATATGGAAAAAGATACTCTTCTGTCACTTTGTTTCTCTGAGTTGCCTCATACTTTGTCTATAGCAAATAAAATGGCTAAAAATTGTTAGCAGAAACAAGCCATTCATTGGGCCTTCTGGAAAATAATGGATGGAGTTTTTTGTACCAACCACATCCCAGCTGCACTCTTTATCAATTCTTCCCTCATGAAAGTTGGGCTATTTGAGCAACTGCTCTGATTCAGTAGATAAACAAACTACTAGGGACTTCTTTGTACACACACCCACCCACAGACAGTCCAGTAAAGAGACAATTCATTGACCTGGGGAATTACAGTGCGACAGGCAGCCATGCACCTACTTTTTATTTCCATACCCAATTACTAGCGCAACAACACATCATCAGTAGGGTAAAACTAACCTGTCTCTCGATGGTCTAAGCAGCTGAAGAGGCCTTTAGAGCTCTCCTTAGTAAACATCTTTATTTGGACTGTTCACCAGAATGACAACGCAATGATGTTCTACCTCTTGCACTGACCATACTCAAACTTCCCTCAGTGACAAATAGAGGGGAAGTACATCCAAAGGAAAAGGCTTTCCAGACAATAGGGTCAGATTAGTGTGGGGCCTCTGATGCTGAAGGACCTAAGTAACCTTTTCCCAGTTCCGTAAATCAGGGCTGCTTAACACCCACTCTCATTTCTCCTAGGGTTTGCTGGCTGAGGATCAAGAAGCATCAGAAAGCTTTCTCCTGTCTGCCTTCCACAGCACTTGAAATCAGGTGTGGTCCTCACTGCATCTGACTGCACTCACATCTTCAAATATAAAGCAAAGCAAAACTCTTCAGAAAACTTTCAAAGGACAGAACTGTTGTGTTAAAAAACATTGCCTTAAGCCTTTAATAGCCCCAAGAATGTAGACTCATAATTCCTGAGATACAAGAATAACAAGTGCTTTGCAATGTGGTCCTCTCTTGACTATACTGACACTAAACAATAAATTAACATTTCCAGGAAAAGGAATTAGCTACAATTATTATCTCCCTGCATGTAGAATCAAGGTCAGATTCAAAACAAGCTATCATGAGTCTCCTTGTAATTACCATGAGCATAATGACTTTTCTCATCAATAACTATTGATTTCTAGGTCTCTGATGTCCATAATACAGTGTTCATTATAAGCACTATACAAAACTCTCAATGTTGTAAACTTTATTATTTTAACTCTGAGCATGCTCTTCAAAACAAAATAAACAGAACACATTCTTTGTTTTCCATTTTAAATTGCACAGCCTTCATTGTGTAAAGAAAAGCATACTTTTGCCATTCTGTGGGTAGAACTTTATGATGGTTGGAAGCCTCTTTAAGGTAAACTTTGCCATGAGAATATGCAATATGAGTTACATTCACTTGTAGGTTAGCTACATCTTTTCTCCAGGCTAATATTTTTACTGCCCTGGGAGCTCCAAACATGCTAAAGTAATTGGACATTTAACTAATGACAATTAACTAATGACAAATTTAAAATCTGTTTGAGGTTACACATGCTGTAACAAAGCACTAACAGCCTATGGATTCAGATATGTCAGCCCGCCAGCATTCAGAATGTCAAGGGAGTCACATCAACCTCCTTTTTCAAAAAGAAAAACCCTAGCCTTGCTACCCCAGAGGAATTATTTCTCTGTCTGCTGAGGCTGAACTGAAGACATACTTCAGTGAACTTATTTCCATTCAGAGAAGAAAGGAAGCTAGTTCCTAACAATGCACTCAGCAGAGGAAGCTCACTTTGGTTCTTAAAGAAGCCCCCTGAGTGAATTCACAGTAAATCAGGAAAAAAAAAAAAAAAACACAAAAAACAAACAGAGAAACACCCATCAGAAAGAATGCTTAACTATATTTGGAATGAATTCCCTAGGTAAGTAAAAACAGCTAAAAGGTACGGAACTCTTTACATTAAGATTAATCATCCTTCTAAAAGACAAATGAGCAGCAGTGATTTGGTTATTTCTGAGTTACCATCTTCAAAATCACTTTGAAATATATGAATTATAGTATAGGGTTTCAGAACGTTCTTAACAGTAATCCATACAGCTCCTGGGGATAAGTTATTTTGCCTTTGACCTTCCAGCTTATCCATTTGGGAATCGCAGTATTATCTCTTAAAAAGAAATAAATGAGGCACCTGCCCTAATATTCCTGAACTAATGAGTTCTGCAAAATCCTTCCAAAGTACTAGCTAACCAGATTGACAAAATACTGCTTTATCCAACCACATCAAGCTGGATTTATGATTAACTGCATGGTTGCAAATTATCTTTCAGAACAGTTTTATTTATTGCTCCCTGTATGGAAGGAACTTACTGCACTTAATGAGTGCAGTAAGCCTTCATGTTGAGCAGCTTCTGTTCATTTAGGTTCTTGCAAGTGCTTTATAGAAGTAGCAACTGTACCGTTGTCAGAATACATTTAAATTTTGGTTCATACCAATGCCCACTGCTAGATTTCTGTATGTTGTCACAGTTATACAAGTTGCAGTGTCAATACTAAAGAAAATAATATTGCAAAGCATAGTTTCAACCTGAAAGAAAAAACTTGGAAATTCAAGGTACTGTATCTTTCCAACTGCACCTTGACCCTCTGGGATTCTTCAGCATTATTCCTGCATATACAGCTAGGTTTATGCCCTCATACTAAAAAAATGGCACCCAGAAGTTATAGTGGTTTGCAAAATATAAAAGTTCAGAAAGAGTTATGCAATTTTGCTTAGTTATGTCAGCTACTTTGCTCACTTAAGTTATAGCTTGTATTCACATGCTACAATATTGCCTTATAAAGGATGATCTGAAGATTGTGCAAACTCAATAAATTAAATATCTTTAGAATGGAATAGGATGTTATAATATGGCTTTGTAAATCACAGGGTACTTCTGACTGATGGCAGATTCAGTCTTACTTTACAGGTATAAAAAACGCTGCCTACCTCACACTATAACTTTCAAACAAAAAGTAGTAGAAAAGGTGATGTTAACAGATGTGTGACTTCTGAAATCTACTTGCAAGATGGGTAAGGAGCAGAGAGATGGGGAAAATTTGCTGCACAGAAAACAGATATTATAATGCCCACTGTTCACCTGCCTGAGTCACAGTGTGTGATCCATGACAAGTCAATTACCGTCCTTCAGCCAAGTGTCACATTGCTGTTGTTTCATTCCAATATTTAACACTGAAATTTAGAACAAGTAACTAACTGCAGGTAAACATTCTTCATTGAATCTAATAATTAATATTATTACCCTAGTAATCAAGATTATCACGAACCTTCTTAACTTAGTAGTTGATAAAGTTAATAATAAAATATTAATGATTTTAAGGGGAATCTTCATCAGTGGTCCACAACTATTTGTAATTGTATTGATGCTTTGGTCAGTGGAGTTAATTTCAATTAATATGCTTTGTTAACTTCATAGCTAAGCAGTTACAGCCCAAGGGAGCTATCCCATGTGAATCAGTAAGATAGCTTTGAAATAAGGTAGTAGTAAGTGTATGTCATTTGCTTATTTTAACAACAATTTTTACTTGTATCTAGGCATCCTCTCAATATCTGGTATCCTAACAACCACTTTGATTATAATGTTCTACTGGCATCTGTATTCTGACTTCACATAAAAAGATAAACAAGAAAACTAGTTGTATGGTAAGAGTTCTGACATCTGGATCACATCAATTTAAAATACTTGCTTCTTTCCCTCATGGCTAAGTTTTTGCTTTATTTTTAAAACGGCTTGTTTATAATTTGTGTCCAAGGATTACCTTCTGTTTCTACAGAGTACCTAGCTCAGCGCTGGTCCAATAAGAGTGTTCCTTGGTGCTACAGCAATAGTAAAGAGTAATAGTAATGTAACATGCAGAATAAAGTGACAATGCCATTGCTGCATTAGATTTTCCTATCTGCAGTTAGAATTCCTATCGGGTGTAATGACTGACAAGTTTAATGAGCTGACCTGATGCTACATGTTTTTTTAGTAAACAGCCAAGGTCTTTATAATTGGATTTAAAACAAATTATAACTGTTGATGAATGTACAGTTATTTTCCTCAGAATTCTTCTTCATGCAAAGTCCATAGAAAAGCAGCAGCATCTTCATTTTATTTGTTCTTCCACAACATCATGTATAATTAAATAGATTATGACTACATATGGCTTGTTGTTTGAAGATAAAAATCCCAAACTCATCCTAGGTAGCTTTGTTGTAATTGGTCACATTAATTCATATATAGGTTACGGTTTTATTCCTCAGCTAGGTAAGCATAATGTTGTGTTTGGAAGACCAAACAATTTCTAAGTCTTGCTAAGTCTCATATCACAGATGTGCTTGTGGGAAAACAGAGGTTAGAAGACAGGAAGGAGGGAGAAAGGAAGAGAAGGGTGAAAGTTTGATTTCTGTAATATGTTTAAGGGAATGTGTCCTTACCTACATCATGTGCATCATAATTCTCCTTGTTGGGAATTAGAAGACAGAAGGAGTGATCATGGAATACTGACTGAAAAGAAAAGACCAATATGAAGACTTAGCCTTTCCGAAACAAGAAGGTGGCCAGGGAACGTGATGCCCCCAGTTTTAAATAGGTAGTGAGTGAGGGGGCTTCCTCTAGGAGTAGATGTGAAGAGCATCAAAACACAGATAGAAAAAGTTGTTTGCTGGTAGCAAGAGAGAAATCTTGGAGTGACGCAAAACTTCTGTTTTGAAAGGAAACGAGAAATAAAGGAATACTGGAAAAAACAATGGATTTGCACTGTTAAGTCTGGATGTTGACTGCTTTGCAGAGGTTACCTGTGCTAGTAGTGCACCCTGTGCTTTGCTCAGATAATACAGAGAATTTTTTTTGAACTGTGGCCAGTTGCAAACTGTCCAGACAAGGCTGGTCTGGTACAGCCCTGGTATGCCCTTTCTTAGTCTATGAGGTCAACCAACAGGTTAACAGGTTAGTTTCCTGATCAACGAAACATAGTGCTTTGCTACAGGCTGAGGTAAAGGATGAGGCAGTTTCATACCTCTCAGAAATATTTGGCAGGGAGAGAACCAACAGTGCTGGTGATCAGTATCACTGATCTAATTCTGTTCTGTTTACAGAGGGTAAAGCTATCTGTGAGAAGCTGACATATCATCAAGCACAGGAATGGTCAGACTGCAGTGCCTTCAAAGGAAATTTCAAAGCATCAGTGCATGTAATTACAAATGAGGTTTCATCTCAGGGCTGCAGCACCAATAACTGCAGGAGATGGTTTAATATTCAGTGTGCACGTGCCTAGAAGTCAGTGCACACACTATTAGAATTTCAGCATCCTGCTGCACATCAGTGAGCACTGATTAGTTTTGATCAAAATCAATTTACTTTGTGGATGAGGGATTTGGGAGGAAAGCTGGTACGTGATGCAAAGCACAGAAGAAAAGGCAAAAAGGCAGCTTTTTTGGACATCTGTCTGGACATTCCAGAGCAGAACTTCAATAAAACAGGTCTGAAAATGTTTATCCATGCCCCAGATCTTCCCAGAACTTCTGAAATGATTCAGGACACACATTAATTATTTCTTTATATTTTATAAATTTAGGCAGTAGCTTTCAATGTTTAATCCAGGCAAGAAGTAGATTAACTGCCTCCAGCTGAAGGCTGCCAGCTGACAATCCTTTTCCTATGCACATGGCATTTGATGTCTGCCATTTTAACATTTTGACATTTTTGTGAGAGACACTGTCCTGAAAGGTCACCGCTTGCCTCAGCAGTTGGCTAGCTGCCACTCAAGCTTGGGAAGATTAGCTCCACAGCTGTCATCAGAAATGACCATTTTCACAGCTTAGTTTCATGGAAACTATGAATTTCTGACATTGTATGAGATAAAAGGGAGACAAGAGGTAGAGAAGTTCCAAAATCTCTTTTCAGTTGTGACAATGAAGACAAGCATTTCTACTTATACGTCCACAAAATGAAGCTGAAGTACTAAAAAGCAGCTTCAAAAAAACAGATGGACAAAACATATATCCTGTGTTACAACAGTATAAGAGACGCAGTAGTACTACTACAAACATGTTTAGTCCTTTCCTTAGAGCAAACAGTTCTCTCTCTGTAGTCACTTAATGGCAGTCACCTGTTAGTGTTACAATGACTTTTTCACAAGGCTCACAAAAAGCCTACAGTATCCCTAAGAAATAACAAATCATGTAAACAAAGCAAGAAACACAACATTGCAACTCAAACCAGCTACATCCTGTATTTCTCATGCAATTATCTGGTGTGTACACTTGTTTTCAATAAGCAGATTTAATTCACAGCATAAGAATTCACTACACATAAACTGCATAGGACAATGGCACTACAGAAGCTTTGAATCAGAAAGGAGGCTAAGAAACATGATGCTGTTTCTTTCTTACCGCAAGATCAAAAAACACCACTGACAAATACCAATTCTCTTCTCTATGCTATCACTGCAGCACTGAGAAACCTGCAACTCCATTACTTCCCACCCACCTTACTATCCTGCCTCCATGCCACACATCAGATAAGTATTTTCTTAATGTACAAACAGAGTGAAATGGATATAAAACATGAATTGCTCACCGTGCTATGTTCATTGTTCTTAGCAGGTCAGATTGGTACCCCTTATGATGGTTATTTGTTTGCACTTCTGATAATAAGGTCCTGCTGAGATTCTTAATAATAAGTCCAGTTCTGCATCTATTAATTTTTAAAAGTTCAAGGTGAAAAATACCATGACAGAGTTCTCTCCTGCATGTTCACAAGCAGCTTGTTAATGCTGAAGTTTCTTTCTCACTGCATATCTAGCATTATCTAACATAAGTAGAAAACCATCTATCTAGAAGCACCTCCTGCGTTTTTCTTGTCTTCTCCCCTCACAAAGTGGTGAGCAGACGTCCCCAGAATCAACAAACACAACAGCAAACTGTTTGTTCTGGAAACCTTTCATACATCCCTTTCCCTCAGCAGCTCCTCCACTGAAAGCCAAAACAGTACTGCAGAGAAGCATTCACCCTCAGGATGTTCTCAGCTTTCATCCCTCTGCTTTCCCAAGCAGAACACCAAGGTAGAAATCCTAATCAGCAATCTGAAAGCACCGCACAGGCAGAGAATACTTACATTTGCCACCGTATTTGTAATATTTGCACAGTACTCCAGCGACTGGTGATTACAAAAAGGAGAAAGAGCTTTTTAGTCTGCCTTTCAAGTCTCACAGCAGTGAAAGGAAGGCTGTTATCTGAAAGCTACTCATTTTCTATATGCTGAGCTCTACTTGCTTCCCATGTGCCCACAACACAGCTGGCAGATTTAATAACCATGTCAGCCTGCTTTCCCCATAAAGCAGCAGAGAGATGACAGGATGAAGATGAAGTAGCCAGCACGCTAATCTGTAGCTATGGCCACATTAAGCCTTGAATGAATGTCATCATTTTATTGCTCTTGAAGAAAAATAAAACCAATCAACACTATTTGTGAAAAAATGTGCAAAAGGATTTCAGAAATGTGACTCCATACTTGACTTCAGTGACATTAAAGTACATTAAAGAAATGGCTTCTTTTTTCATCAGTTAACAAATTCTAAGACTTGAGTTAATTCCTTTTCAGAATATCCTGATCTTTAATTATACATTTTCCCAAGCAGCACGTACTTGACCCCCAAAAGAACAAAACCATTAACCAACAAATTAGTCAAGAATTACTCCTCTCCAGAAGGAATTATTTCCATACCTGTCTTTGCTGACTTCTTTCAGAAAAGCAGAGTTAATAAAAAGGGTAATTCTCATTTACCATTTAAATCCTCCCATGCACAGTGGTTCCTAGGGCTCAGGACTTTCTTATCAGATGGGGTCAATTCACTGCCAACATGGAGCATTTCCGTACCTCCATCTGCACAACCAGTACCATGGAAGGGAGGGGCGGGCAGAGCTTACGTGCCAAGAGAAGGTGTAAGTCATACAGTCCAAATCTACAAACTAAAAATAAACCCAGAAACGTATGGCTGAATTTGCAACAATGCAGAGATCTTACGACATCTGTGTGTGCCTCTCTCTCTCATTTATATTCCCTTCGCTTCCCCTGGAGGCACCTGTCTCAGCAGGGAGTGGTTTCTGTGGAAACTAAGGACAGTCAGTTTTCCCCTAGGAGAAGGTGTTACTATGGCAACCTTACGTAACGTATATGACCTAGATTCTTTTTCATAATAAGGTAATACTGAAGTTCTCATTATAAAATTGGAGCTGATTTGTCTTGGGGTCAAGAAATATAGTTACCTAAAAATTATATCTAAATGTGAAATACAAAGCACAAATGATATTACAAATTAAATGAGAATGTAGGGGGCACTGTCAGAGTACCATTTGCAAAAAAAACAAAATAACTTCTGAATTCCAGTAAACAAGGTCTATCATTTTGCCTTTGTGGGAAGCGAGAAGGAAGGGAGGCATTCAACTGACATTAGGGCTCAGAGCAGCAATCAATACTGCATATTGAAGTGTGGGGGATTTTTCAGCTTTATTTATTCTTCCACCAACAGGGATCTCACTATATCTACTCTGTTCATAACTGAAACATCAGCCTCACTGTTGCTTATTACACATCATGAAACGGTGCCGTGTTGAAACTCGAGGAAGTGCCTGAAAGGAGTTGCCTGAGTCAGTGAGGCATAGCGTGCAGCGGAGCAGAAGCAGAAAAGGCAAATTGCTGTTTGTATGGCTTTCCTCTCAGCTCAGAGGAGACAAACCTATCCACAACAATGGCAGAGAGAGCAGATCTGTCAGATCCTGTCTGAGAGATGGGAAGATGAGGGCCCTGGCACAGGGGCTGTGCAGGCTGAGAAGGGCTCACCTTCTAAGTCAGCAACTGAAGTCCTGCATGGCTGGGAATGACACAAAGTGGTGGTCATGTTACAGACCGTTAGTGACCCCTGTGAAGCAGGTAGGGGTGTGCCTCCCTGCCAGCCGCACCTCCATATAGCCTTTTTATTGGTAAGAGAAATCACAAGTCAAATGGTTAAGAAATCAGCGCTACCCGTTTACACAAAATCAGCAACTTCAGTTTGAAAAATATTGCTGGGCAGGTGCTATGGTTTAAACTGGCAGGTGGCTAAGCACTACGCAGTTGCTTGCTCACTCCCCTCACCTCCCAGTGGGTTGGGGGAGAGAATCAGGAAAAAAAAAGCAAAGTAGAACTCGTGGGTTGAGATAAACATATAGAGAAAAGGAAAAGAATAATAATTATGAATATATATAAATATAAATGAAAGTATATAACAAGTGATGCACAAGCAATTGCTCACCACCCCCTGACCGATGCCCAGCTAGTCCCTCAAGCAGGAGAATAGAGCCCAGTGAACCCCCACCCCCTTCAAAACTCGTTCTGCTTGATGTCATATGGTATGTGTCAATGGTTTAAGGGCTGGTTCGGCCCGGTTCTGTGATGAACGGGGCAGAGGACCCATGGACCCACACCCCAGGAAAGGGAGAAGGGAAAAAAGGGTAGGGAGATGGGCCCAAGAACAAAACAGCAGCAACAACCTGAGGAGAAACAAACCAACCCACTAAATAAGATATCGGAATGCAAAACAACACAATACAATCACAATTCGAGCCGATAAATCCAACACAATGAGAGAGAGTGTCCAAAATTAAAATAGGTCCTACGCTGACACCAACGGTGAGATGGCTGGGGAGCAAGACACCACCGGGACAAGAGAAGGACGGGAAAAAAAAGGCCTCATGATATGCGAGTTTTTATCCTTCCCTCCAACCGGAAAATGGTAACAGGGTCGCAAAGTCCTCTGGGGAACATAGTAGTTCTTCTCTTCTGAGAACCAGGTACATGCACTACATGATGTTATGATGTGGAATACCAGTAACCAAAAATCGTAAAACCATGAGTGTATGGAATATCCCTTTGGCCAGTTTTGGTCAGCTCTCCTAATTCTGTTCCCTCCCAGCTCCTTGGGCCCTTTGCTGAGAATGGCCTTGGCTCCGTACAACACCGCTTCACAGCAACTATAAATATCAGTGTGTTATCAACATTGTTTTTCTCCTAGAACATAGCATTAAACCAGACAGTCTGAAGAAAACAATTCCGTCCCAGTGGAAACTAAGACAGGAAACAGAAAATTCTACCTTTGAGGTATCTGTATTGTGACTCAATAGATCACTATCTCCTCAGACCTGTTGATCTCGTAACTTTTATTAGCATAACATGCAGTAATACACATGGGCACTGATTTTTCTCCTCTGTACATACTCAAAAGACAAACAAGAGAACAGCCTGCCTACAGAATATTTCCTAAAAGCTTAAGATCCTCCTGCACTGCGCTGTGCAAAGGAGCATTCACTGTAGATGGGCAACATAAGCAGGAAGCATTGCTTCAAACCACACAGCTTTTACTTTCCTGTCTTGTGTACAAGGATGACTCATGCTGCCTGAAGGCAAGGTGTTGACTGGGATGTTGCTTCTCCAAGCAGCTATTCAAGAACCAAGTCCAGGGGTACACAAAAAAAACAGTTGCTGACTCAATAGGCTGCAATATTCTCTTAGCCAAGTCCCTGCAAGGGGATTTCTCTAACTGGGAGAAGTTTGACTTGCAAGTTAAAAAAGAAAACTGTTCCATGAGTCGCTTTGAACACTCAAATTGACCTATGCAGTATACCTACTTCGACAATCACACTGACAGATTACTATTTTTGTCAGAGGCTGGGCACACACATTAAGAGCTAGTCCTTTTTATCTATGAAACTCAAGTGTTCAATGAAGATGTGAAAGTACTGAAAATTCTCTCTCCATTACAGAGAAAAACAAAGGAATTTTGGAGCATGTTGTTAACTTAAACTGGATTTGAGAAAGTTCACCATTGCCTGAACATTCTCTGCAACTTACATGATCGAAATTTTTATGATTTATCACATATCTAGTCAATTATGCAGGAGTCAGGCCTATCAGATCATTGAACCTGTCACGGTATTATCTAAGGGTCTGCGTCCGTGACAAGGGGAACAGACCCGAAAGAAAAAAAAAAACGAGAAAAAAAGAGGAAGGAAAGGAAAAAAAACTGCCGGCGGTAAGGGCCAGCCCCCGGGCGGTCCGGTGGCTAAAGCGGCAGAGAAGCCGCGGAGCCGCCACCTGGGAAGACAAAGGGAAAGAGGGAAAAAGAAAAAAAAACAGCGGCACCAATCTGAGGAGGAACAACCAACTTTACTAAATATATCAAAATGAGGCTAGTAGAATTATATTAGAGAGTTTACAGGCTGAAAATCTTACACAGTAAACTGCAGGAGGACCACGTGCTTTCTCCGCCGGGCAGGAAGGAACAGACCCCGCGTCTCCCACCCGGCTTCACCACCCCCTCTAACGCAAAGACCCCTGGGGAGTGCACCTCCTCCCCTCCCCCTCAGAGGGCCACACCAAAAAAGGTAGTTTGCAGTAACCAGGGAATTAACTCTTTAACTGCCCGTACCTTACATGATGTAATGATGTGGAATACCGACAACAAAAAATCACAAAACCATAACAGAACCCCAGTTCTCACATTCTGTCCAGAGGACATACNGACCCGTAGACGGATTTAACACAAAAACAGCGGCACCGATCTGAGGAGGAACAACTAATTTTACTAAATATATCAAAATGAGGCTAGTAGAATTATATTAGAGAGTTTACAGGCTGAAAATCTTACACAGTAAACTGCAGGAGCACCACGTGCTTTCTCCGCCGGGCAGGAAGGAACAGACCCCGCGTCTCCCACCCGGCTTCACCACCCCCTCTAACGCAAAGACCCCTGGGGAGTGCACCTCCTCCCCTCCCCCTCAGAGGGCCACACCAAAAAAGGTAGTTTGCAGTAACCAGGGAATTAACTCTTTAACTGCCCGTACCTTACATGATGTAATGATGTGGAATACCGACAACAAAAAATCACAAAACCATAACAGAACCCCAGTTCTCACATTCTGTCCAGAGGACATACCAACCATAGTGTATTACAAACAATCTTTTGCTTTCTAAAATTAAAAAATAATAATAATAAATTATATTTTCATTTCCTTCTGAATTAGTCTTACATACAAATTACATAGTAATGAGACAATGCCTACTGAAACACTTATTTAGTACCCTAGGAAAAACAGCATACTAACATAATAAAATGAAAAGACACCATGATCAGGTTAGAAAGAGCTAAGCAGACACCTAAATTCATGTAGTTCTGACATTTTGTAATGTAAAACCTTGAACTTCAAAGAGTACATTGTACAAAGAATGCAAGAGGGACAAATTGACACATGAATACTATAACAAAAGATGGTAAAGAATTGAAGCTAATAGCTTTATTTTTTTTAAGGCAAACATTTGACATAAAATGAGAAAGCTCAAGTAATTCTCACAGCTGTACCAATTCTCCCAGTATGGATTATTAATAGTAATAGCTGACATGGTTATATGACTTTTAGACCAAGTTAAGCAATATCTTGTCATCTCAGTATAGAGGCAGCATGAACTTGGATCCATCTCCACTTACCTATGCAAATATTCACTTCATGGTCACTTGCTGCTTCCTCAAGCATGTAACAGAGTGTATGGTCATTAGGCTCAGAAGTCAGCATCTCACTACTACCAGTGTACTTCCAGTAAGTTAGCCTAAGAAGGAACATTACAGCACTTACATTTCCTATCCTAAATTCTTTCTCTAGCTACCTGGGGATTTCAAGCTACACAGATTTCTGGTCTCACTAAGTGACTTGGCTGAGATACTGCTGAGGAGGCAGTTAGACTAACAAAGGACAGATTTGTGCATACAGCAGGACTCAGGCACACAGAGATGCAGCTGTAACTTGTGAACATGTTATTAGTTTTCTTCCAGCACAGAGCTGGCTCACTCCAGGAATACAAGCTTCTCTTGACAGCTCAGGATGTGCAGTAATAGTCTCTCAGAGAATAAGCTCAGAAAACATGTAATTGAGCTATTATGACCTGGACATTGTTTGGCACATGTCACTGAATGTGATAGCAATCCTACAGATGAAAAAGGCAGACTTCCAGGGGTTATCTAAAATGGTATACCAGCAGTATTATTTATATGTTTCCCATATCTTTTTCCATGTCATTACACCAGCCCTATGAAAAAATATATTACAAACACAATATTACAGATGGCTTTGCTCAAAGGTAGAGATAAGTGTCAATAGAAATGTTTGTACAAGGTTACATTCCTTATTCCAGATAAATCTCTATTTCATATGCCATCTCAATTAATTTCATGCTAGGCTTTTATGTAGACAAGCTATATATAATTCCAGGATGCTGAGCATTTATCAGATTTGTATTGCTTTTGATACTGCAATCTTTTTCCTCCCATAGACCTCTTATAGAGAAAAGGTCCTTCTTTTTCTGTCTACATGGATTGATGTGATTTGGATGGGGAAAAAAATCTTAGCAGAAAATAAAGGAGAGACAGATTCACAAAGAAACATGCAGGGCTATCTGGGTGTCAATTTCTAACTGCATGCCTTGCAGCCTGCATATTCTCTTGTCAATAGTTCTATGCTTAAGCAATTCATAGGAATGACGCTCACAAAAGCCACCACATTAGCTAAGTTAGACAGCTCTTTGCTAATGGGGAAATGCCAAGAAAGAAATCTTGAAATCTCTCCATGAACTTGATATCCTCATCTGGGTTACAGGAAAATGCTCTCTCCAGGTGGGATTCAAACATATCCATTGTGAGGATAAAAGAAAGACTACTCAGAGCAGAAGCTGCAGAGCAAGATAAATGGCATGAGAAAGCAAGACTGAAAATGAAGGACATCTCCAGAAAAAGAGAAAAGCAAAAGGAACATCTCATGGATCTGACTGGATAAGCGCCTGCATGCACGGTTAAGGAATGTTTGTGGAATGTTTTGTTGACATGTAAAGGCAGGTGGGAAAGTTAAAAGAGAAAACTTGTGAATGTATATAAGGGATGTTAGAACCTGTAATAAATGATTTGGATCATTCATATCTGAGTCCGTGCCTCAGACACTGCAATCCGTTATCTTGAATTCACTGCCTACATGTACCCTTTCTCACAGAGGCTGACGGGCAAAGAGACAGGAGGCAACTTCAGTACTCAAAGATTGAATATTCAACTCTAGCACCCAGATGAAAATTTAACCAACATTCCCTTTTTTAAATGAGATCTTTTCAGGTTATTCTAAGGTAGAAACTGCTGTCCTGATATTAGCAAAAAAGAAGGGAGTGAAGGAGAGAACAAAGACCACTGTGTAGCTCGGCTATTGGTTAAAGTACTAACCTAGAAAGTCCTGTACCTGCTTCAGATATTGGCTGTTCATCAAGAGTAGAACCGAGTTTTAGTATCCCTGATGGTAAAAGCAGTTTTGTTGCGTTTCAACAGGTGCTCTATGAGCGCGGTCAGAATAACTGATTTTAGAGAAGACAGGCAGAGTGCCTTCTTTGATGGTTCTGGCAGGTCTAGGTGAAAGAGAGATGCTTAGTTGCTTCTGTGAACATCTTCAGACACCCAGCAGGTTTTGAAGACCTATATTTCTGCCAGAAGTTCTTAAGGTGACTGCTAGGTACTTCAGGACAAATCCAAAACGTGGGAAAAGCTGCAACCGAGCTGGCAATGATCTGCATACTGACTCATAAACCCATAATGCTGGGGAGTTCACTGCAGAAACAGAGACCTTCTTGCTCTGTGCATGGTCATTAAAAAGCTGCAGCACTGTGCATGAAGTTACACTCTACTGCGGGACTATTCCAGACCAGAGGTTCCTGAACATTAGCCTACATCTGATCTCAGTCCCTGCCTGGATCTTGCCTGAGTTCAGCCAAGAAAATGGTCATTATGGGGATTAAAACTAATCTGATTTCATCTAGCCTAGAGCACATGGGATACAGATCAAAGGTGGATTTCTGTCCGAGTTCCTCATGGATTTCAATTTCAATCAACAGTCCCATCTCCAGGCCTATTTTCTCCTTGTCTTAGAAGCAGAAATCATTGCCAAGGCTCTGGCGGCCAGGCCAGAAAGCAGTGACGAATTGTGTAAGCTGATCTGGCAGGTTTCATTAAGGGCAGATTAAACACCAACAGTCCCCAAGGTTTTAGCAATACGATTGCATGACAGGGCCACTGAACTACTCACTCCCTAGGGTGAGATGCAGAGATGACATTCAACTGCCCAGAAAGTGGAACATAGACTGCTGTGTGAAATTACATGTTGTGACAACATAGCATGTAAAGTGCCATCTCTAAACAAGGCTCTTCACCTCCAAAAACCCTGTGACTGCCTAGATACAAGTCTGCCTACTCCTAAGGGAGCTGAATGATGTAGAAAAATCAAGACACCTACATAAGGTTTAAGTGAGAACTCAACATCTGAACTCTGAACTCAGAATGTTTTGCTCTTTTTCCAATGCAAAGTCCATAATTCTCATTATTTGAGTTTTTTTTTCCCCCAAGAAATATTTGAAAATGATCTCCTCCCCTTCACTGGATCGAGTAGTATATATCAGAGTGTCAGTAATTAGGGTTCTCTGATTTCTTTGTTCTTGGTGCAAGGTTGTCTTGCCTTGGACCTAAAACAGTCGCCTAGTTCTACTATCTACTTGCAACCTGATGGTTTTCTTTGCTCTACAGGGTGATGGATCCAGAGCTTCTAATCAAAGACTGCAGGATAATAGTTTCCTTTTCAATCCAAAATACTTTAAAGGCTTCCAAATTCCTTTATATCACTAGACCAGATAGAAGGTTCCAATCCCAATATTGCCACTGCACACTCTGTTTTACTTGATTCTTTCTGTACCCATTCTATCCAAATCAAATGCATATGGAACCAAATGTTTTACAATTAAATTTTTTTAAAGCCACACAGCATCAAAAGGAGTATGTTAGCTAGTGATCTTGATCTGATTTGTAGGCACAGAGTGGATATAGTAGAAAGAAGCTGCACTGAGAATATACAGCTAAAGCAGAGGAGGCTACATTAAGGTAACAACAAACAAGAGTAAAATTTGCTATTTACCATGTGAAATTGTAGAGTCCTAGTGCTCGTCCATGCCTCACTACATTAACTACAGAGGCAGGAAAAACAGATACATAACCATTAACATTATAATTAAAAAGTAGAAAACAATTCTGCAAGATTCTAAAGAAGAGAGGATTCCTAATTCAGTCAGAACTGTCCAAGTTTCCTTCCTTCTCTGCTAAGATCTGGATTGTATCTATCAGCAAAAGTTCAGAAGACAAAAAAACTGTTGAAGTTGACTCATACCCAGAGAGCACAGCATCTAAGAGACAGCACAGACCTTAGCTGTCTTGCAACTTTAGTCTCATCTAAGACTCTTTCACTGTTGCAGGTTCTGCCTTTAACAGCTATTCATGATCTCAAACACATCTGAAAATGTTTTCACAAGATTACATCTGAGAAGGGACTCCTGAGCACAGTACATGTAGCATCCCATTTGCAGAGGTCTATCCAGACTTTATGTTTAGTTTGTTCATCATTTGCATGGGAACTGTTGAGTCATGGCCTGAACCACTGATTGAGCACCTGGGGAAAACACCTGGTCACCCCTGGGAGCAGGGCTGACTGCCACTCTGGAAGGATCTCTTTCTGGAGATCTCTCCTCTGTGGAATTTTCCCTGCAAACCTAGATCCTCTGAAACAGGTGAGCAATCTGTTTCCCTTTCCTTATAAAAACTTCCTATTGTGCCAGTCCCTCTGTTGTTACACCTCATTTTCTAATGCCTTTCCATCATGTCGATCTTTCAGATTGTTACATTTAGCAAGCCAACCAAGCCAAAAATATTAAAGTGTCCTTCTTATGGAATATCTTGAAGTGGGTCAAGGAGGGAGGGGGAATGTTATCCTCCTAGATAAAACTTTACCAGGACATATGCCAGGATTTTTGGGATCACCATATTACAAACTAGCAACCATAACTGAAAAATGGCATCCCTTGTGGGATAGTAGGAATATTTCTTCCCCATCCCACATGGCAGACTACTTTCAAGGACTAGATTGGACGTTCTGATCATGAAAGAGCAACAGCTAGCTGCATCCACTGTAACATGGTCATTATTAAATGCATTAAATCAAGCAGAACTCTCCAACACCTTAGAGAGCAAAAATCAATATCATGTTGCCAAATTACTACAGCAACTTGACATACTGACAGGAAAGAAATCAAGCTTAACTGTTGGGAAACAGTGCATGCCTGGTAGCGCGTAGCTGACTTTTCTCAAAGATTTACGGTATGACCTTAGATAAGAAGTAAGCTGTGTATGTGTGGAATTTACTGCTTGTAGTGCTTTAATTAACAGCTGGTGCTGTGCTCCAAAATAGCCTGAGAAATGATATCATTTTGAGACACTTTCTTGTGAGACACTTTTAATGTTTGTGGAACACCTATCTTGTTTTGATAGGTGTGGGGCACCTGGCTTGTAAACAAGTGTGCTATATAAGAGAGGGCTGCTGCCCTAATAAAATGGAGCTGTTTGAACTCATACTGAGTTGCTGCTTCCCACGCGGGCAGGCGGGGGTTTGTCTTTTCCCTTTGCCGACTGTCGGGGTGACCCTGTGTCCAAGTGTTTTCCTACACTTAACTTTCCCTATAAAACAAATCCAGAACACTGCACTGGAAAATACCCAAGCCCCTAACTCAATGGACCTGGGTAATCCAGAAAATAAGGTTTCAAGGATGGATCTTGAAGCTCCACCTGAGATGGACACCTTCAAGATCCAACCTATGGTAACACAACAGACAAAGAAAATACAAGATAGACTAGCAGGGGTGCCCCCTGATTGAACTCATCTTCATGTGACAGCTTACCCCTACACAGCATCTGAGTTAAAGGATCTAGTGCAGCAATTTTGACAAAAGCCAAGGGAGAGCATACCAACTTGACTCTTAAGATTATGGGACATGGGGGCTGAAAGCATTGTAGTTAATGGACTGGAAATTTCTAAGCTTGCATCTATTGCCTCACACCCTGCACTTAAACAAAGATTATATGCTACTATATATCACCATGATGAAAACCATTTGCTAATGGATTGGTTAATGGTGGCATGCTGCATTACTTGGCCTAATAAGGCTGATATACTACAACAGACAGGTTTACGGTCCTCTATGGAGGACCTTCAAACATACATTTGTGAATTGAGCATGAAGGAGGTTATATATGAGGAAGCATTTGAAAGCCTGGATTTGGCTAAATTTTCAGCAGGGATGAGAGACCTGATTTTACAAAAGGCAACCTCCCTCCTTTATAGAACACTAGTATCCATATTGAACCCCCTGGTGGCCTTGAAGGCCATTGTTCAGCAGGCTGCCCAGTTGGTGGCTGATCTGGGGGAGACAGAGCACCTAGGAACGAGACATAATGTTAGGCCAGTAGAAGGAGCTGAGGTACTTCCAGTCATTAAGACCAGGAAAGCTGCCCCATGGACACTCCAATCTAGCCCCACACAGGTGTCCTGAAAATACATGTTCAATGATCTTACATGGGCTGGGGTGGCCTTTGTTAAAATTGACTGACAACCCAATCGTCTTACTCTAATTATGGAAACAACTGAGAAATGATCAGAAATTTCAAAGTACCCCTAAAAGAGCAGAGGTATGGGCAATTAAATGCTAATAAATAAACTAATTTAATGCCAATAAATAAGAACTTGGACCCTAGAGGACTTGATAGTCCCTAATAAAAGGAAGAAGCCTCCTCAGGTGACTTGGGCTATGATGCCAGAGCCACCTGAGGAAAAAGACTTGGCAATCGGACCATTTATAGCATGACAGGGGATGTTAATCCCCCTGTAGCTAGGGCCTCCAGACAGGCCAAAAGGCCCTATGCTGAACTGACGATTTTTCGGTCCTGAAAGAACGTACAGAGGGTCATGGCATTGGTTGACACACATGCGGAAACATCAGTCATTTACAGCAATCCAGCTAAATTCCAAGGAAACACAGTGGTAATTGGTGGTTTTGGGGGACAGACCATTCCAGTTACTCAGATGTGGTTGAAACTGGGGGTTGGGAGTCTCCTGCCCTGGGAGCATAAATTGTCTATTGTCCCAGTCCCAGAGTACATCTTGGGCATAGACATACTATGAGGACAGACTCTCCCTACAACAGTAGGAGAGTAGATGTGTTAGTATCCAGGCAGTACAGGCAATATTAAGAGGCCATGTGAAACATGACCCTATTCACTTGCCCAGTCCATGAAGGATCACTAATGCTAAACAGCAGAGATGCCCAAGGGTTAGGAGAAAATCTCTAGAATAGTGAAGGAACTAGAAAAAGAAGGGATCATAAGGCCTGCACATAGCCCATATAATTCCCCCATATGGCCAGTGTGGAAGTCAGATGGCACATGGAGAATGACAGTGGATTACAGAGAGTTAAATAAGGTCACACCACCCTCATGCAGCTGTACCCAATATTGCCTCCCTGATGGACACACTGAGTAGGGAGATAGAAACCTACCACTGTGTCCTGGACTTGGCCAATGCATTCTTCAGTATTCCCATTCATGAAGAATCGCAAGACTAGTTTGAATTTATGTGGGGAGGCAGGCAGTAGACCTTTTGGGTCCTGCCACAAGGGTACGTGCATTTACCAACCTATTGCCACAACTTAGTGATACGTGACCTAGCAGAATGGAAAAGTCCTAAAAACGTTAAGCTGTACCACTATACTGACAATCTCATGTTGACATCTGACTCACTGGAGGCCTTAGGAAGGGCAGTAGACTCATTAATGGCTCATTTACAAGAGAAAGGGTGGGCTATAAACCCACAAAAAGTGCAAGGACCATGTTTATTGGTAAAATTCCTGGGTGTAGTTTGGTCAGGAAGGGCCAAAGTGCGACCCAGGGCAATAAAAAACAAGGTTCAGGCATTCCCAGTCCCTGCTGCACCAAGGCAGATACAAGAATTTTGGGGTATATTGGTATATTGGTGTTCCTTTACACCCCACCTAGCGCAGCTGCTGAGGCCTTTGTATTGGCTCACGAAGAAAGGCCAAAAATGGGACTGAGGGAGAATGGAACAAGAGGCCTTCCAGCAAGCAAAACTAGCTGCTAAACAGGCCCAGGCACTGGGTATATTTGATCCTACCCTTCCAGCTGAACTAGATGTCCATGTAACTCAGGACGGGTTTGGCTGGGGCCTATGGCAGAGTCAAAATTCCATTCAAACCCCAGTGGGGCTCTAGTCTCAGATTTGGCACGGAGCAAAAGAAAGGTACAATATGATTGAAAAACAGTTATTGTTTGTCTACCCCACATCACAGGTGGTAGAGCCAATAACCCAAACATCTGAGGTCATAGTTAAGAACACTTTGCCAATTTGGGGGTGGATGAAAGATCTGACCCACCTTCATAAGACAGGGGTGAGCCAAGCACAGGCAGTGGCATGATGAGTCACCTACCTCAGCCAGAGGGGTAGTCTGACTTCATCACCATTGAAAGAAGAACTCCAGAAGATCCTAGGCCCAGTGACATACCACAGCAACGTGCCAGAAGAAACAAGTCACTCCACCAGAGAGGAGTCCTGCTCAGGAAGGAAAATATCCCATTCCTGAAGATGCCTGGTACACAGATGAGTCCAGGAAGGGTAACCCAAGCAAGTGAAGAGCAGTGGTACACAATCCCTCCACTGAAACAAGCTGGGTTGAAGAAGGGGATGGTTAGAGTAGCCAGTGGGCAGAACTGTGAGCCATGTGGATGGTCATAACCAAGGAACCCAGTGATGGTATCCTGAATATCTGCACAGATAGTTGGGTGTGTACCAGGGGCTCACTCTCTGGATTGCACAGTGGGCCACCCAGGAAGGGACTATCTACACCTGACCAATCTGGGGTAGAAATATGCGGCTAGACATCTGGAATGTGGTTAGACACAGGACAGTACATGTCTATCATGTTTCTGGTCACCAACCCCTACAGTCACTGGGAAACAATGAAGTGACACACTGTCCTGAGTTTGATGGATTGAGGATTCACCATCCAAGAACATCACCTACTGGCTACATCAGAAGCTGCGGCATGCCAGACAAAAGACAATGTGGGCAGCTGCTAAAGCATGGGGGCTGCCCATACAACTGTCTGACACCATTTTGTAACAATCAAAGATCAACACAACGGAAAGGTAATACAAGAGGTGTAATGACAGGGGGACAAACGCAGTGGAAAGGCATTATAAGGGAAGGAAGAAGGAGTGCTCACCTGTCTCCAAAGATCTAGGCTCACAATGGAAAACTTCACAAAGGAGGGATTTCCAGAAAGAGATCCTTCCAGAGTGGCAGTCAGCCCTTAAATGAGGTCTAAGAGGTGGAGCCTGGCTCCGCCTCTTCCAGTTGCACAGTGAATTGCCTTCACCTGTGCTCCCAGGGGTGACCAGGTGTTTTCCTCAGGTGCTCAATCAGTGGTTCAGGCCATGACTCAACAGTTACCATACACCATTACTAAAGGACAGCAGGTAGAATTGAGTTATTAGTACACACACGCTAAGTCATATCTGTAAAAAGGAACTCAAACAATTTTATTTGGGAAGCATATGAGTGGCCAGTGTCACAGTTTGTTCCTTTCCTTTTCCACCTTTCTCATTCTTCCTGCATTTTAATACCTCTGCCTGCAAAACACAGGGATTACTCAATGCCATCACCATAACCAATACCCCTGACCTCTCAATTTATCCCTTTCAGGCCAAGACCTCGAAGAATAAGAAATCATTAACTTTAGCTCTTTTGCCTCACTGAGTCAACATGGACAACTTTTGCTTGCTATGCCCATTTGTGCCCTAGGAGTTTGTCCTGGTGTTATCTCTGGGTCTGTGTCTGTGACAGGGACAGTTTCACTTCTGAACAGAAATGAATGTCTCCAGATCACAGGAACATTCAGAGGGAACTTTCCTCAAACAGCACTACTTACCTTGGAATGCCTTTTTTTTTTTTTTTTTCCCCAAATACAAGGAAATAAGTTAAAACAAAAAAAAACAAAATTATTCTCTGGGAAGATTATATTCCAACGTAACTAACACATTCAGCTACTTAGACTTTTGTGCCTTTGCCTCAAATTTAGAATGAATTGAGTCACTTTCTGGGCATGTGAGGGTTCCAAGTGGAATGGAAATAAATGATAGAAGCACTTATTCAAAACACTGGCTAGTAATCTTTTCCAGCACTTCAGTCCAATTGAGCTCTTTGAGGGAATTACTTATAATTTACAAACCACACACTGTGTCATGACTGTAAAAATGAATTCCTAGAGAGAACTAGAATGTTGCAGAAGTCACTGAGGATTAAGATTATTAATGAAGGAAGGAAGGAGCTACAGCGATATATGACTGGAATATCATTTTTCTCCCTTAGACTTTGCAGAAGTCTTTTTCCATGCACAGATTGTTCTTTAATTTCTGAAAGTGAGAGCACTCTGGCTTGGTGAGAAGAAACCAAAGGTGTGAGCCTACTCCTGCTATCATTTTCACTACATAACATAGAGATTGATTTAGACAGATCTCTGATAATCCCAGCGCCTGGAACTGATTTTTAACTTTAGGAATTGCAAACTCTCTCCTGTTCCTAGGCTGACACTGAAACCACAGAATAAAAAACAACTCCTTGGTTTTACAGCATAATGCTCTCATACCTAGACAAACTTTTTCAGCAGTATATCTCATAATATCTTTCAGTATGAAGCCTGAGAACTGAAAAATGCCATTACTTGTTTTGCCCTTTCTGAATACAGTCTTGTTGCAATAGATGACACTCATATGGGAATCCTGGGTAGAAAAACATGTCAATAGGTGGCTTTCAATAACACCTTTGCTCTTGAAAGCAAGAAAATTTGGATGATGTCCTGTGCTCACTGTTTTCTATTGGCTATGTCTATGCTGAATCTGAAGGTTTCTTATTGACTCCCCAGGGTAGTTAATTCTGTTTCCCAAGCTTAGCCTGTTGGGACTGAATGCAATCCTCACAGGTATTGCAGTGCAGAACTAGAATTCTTTGAGTAGATATTCCACATCTAAAAGCATTCCATCTGCATTATAAGATTTGAAGTTGTTAGTCTTATTTCTAAGCAAATTCACAGTACCATCTCAGGATGTACAAAGGTACTCCATATGATTCAAGAACATAAGTTTCTCCCCAGTTTTTGCACTGAGTACAGCCAAGTTCCTGCTTTCTCATCTCAGACGCAGTGTCACACACATCTAAGTGTATCTGTGTTAGAGATACCAGATCCTAAATGATTCAAAAGTTATCTCTTGTGTCAAATAAGTTTTCCAGATACTGCTACAATCAGCAGCATATCCAAGCAAGCAATTCACTTAACAGAACTTATTAGAGACAAAATGGGATTTAAATCTTGTTACTCTTCCAGTCCCCTAAACCTTCATTAAAGCCTTCATGTCCATTTTGGTACCAGCTGGCTCCAGAACTCCACTAGAGCCAATTAAACCCAGCCATCAGGACCACATTCAGAATTACTGACTAGCAGAGAAGATTGAGATCATAACCACAGCCAGATAAACAGCTAGTTGTTGTGATCTCAAGTATGGATTTTCACCCTTCTTTTGTGAAGGGTGAAAAGCCATAGTTTTATGGATTCCTGTTGGGAAACATTATATGCCTGGTAGTGCGTAGCTGACTTTTCTCAAAGATTTACGGTATGACCTTAGATAAGAAGTAAGCTGTGTATGTGTGGAATTTACTGCTTGTAGTGCTTTAATTAACAGCAGGTGCTGTGCTCCAAAATAGCCTGAGAAATGATATCGTTTTGAGACACTTTCTTGTGAGACACTTTTGATGTTTGTGGAACACCTATCTTGTTTTGATATGTGTGGGGCACCTGGCTTGTAAACAAGTGTGCTATATAAGAGAGGGCTGCTGCCCTAATAAAATGAAGCTATTTGAACTCACACTGAGTTGCTGCTTCCCACGCGGGCGGGCGGGGGTTTGTCTTTTCCCTTTGCCAACTGTCGGGGTGACCCTGTGTCCAAGTGTTTTCCTACAGATTCCCTTTGTCCTTTTCATAAGTGCAAACAATGGGTGCATAGCAATTGTTCCGGGATGCTTGGAAGAGAAATTGTACTACCATCTTTTGACAGTAAGGAGAACTGCACCTTTAGAGTATCTCCCTCCTCTATTAAGTCACTGCATTAAGTAGCCACCTTTAATCCAGTGAATCAAACAAAAATACATTTTGTTACAGAAACAAAAGATGTCCAGTATAGTCAATGAGCTGAGTCCTTTACGAAAAGCAATCTGGCTTGAATGTACCCACAAGGAGGTCTGTAGTTTTGGACAATCACGTTATACACAAGAGAAAAACAGTCTTGAATGGGTCAGCTCTGTTACATCTACTTCATATATCTTACTAAATTACTTGGAATCAGCTCCACTACTACAGCTCCATGTTTCCTCTAGCATTTCCAGTCTGCATGACTACAAAGGTGTTCAGTTCTCAGATAGATCAGCGTAGATCAGAGCTGGTGTTGATTACAGACTCTTGGATTTTCAACAAGTAATTTGTATCTAGACAAATTTAGAGGTGATGGACAGTACTACTTCCTGAAATGCAAAAATCTATAAAATTATTTCAGCTCCTAGGGAGAAGGTGTCACATGCAATTAGTGTCCTTGTTCAAAATCTTAGCACCTTGAAAAGAAAACACTGGCATTTAAGGTATGCAGTATGGCACATGTGGTTTTGTAGTGCTTCACCACATTATAAACTCAGGGCAAAACCTCGGCTTCATTGAAGTCAATAGGATATTTCCTATAGGCCTCAGTGGAGCTGGGCTTTCATCCACAGGATCTAAGAATGGAGTCGAGGGTCTGGAGAAGAGCAAAGGAGAAATTTCTTTAAAAACAGCATGCAGTTTTAAAGGGCTCTCAAATATTTTATGTATGTGCAGATGCAAAGAAATTGGAAAACAGTACATATATATACAACCAGACTAAAGTCAAGATAGGTGTTATCTTTCATTTACTTCTCTCATTAGCACAGTTCATTAAGCTGCAGTTCCTCTAGTGCAACTGAAATTATGTATGATGATCAAGCGTGGAGCTACTAATTCAAATACATTTGGTTTTGTTCTCAGCTGTAATGTTAAATAAAAGGAGCAATGTTATTACAAAGGACCAATCAAGGGTCTTCACAGTCATGTTTCATTTTGACCTCTAATCCACATCCTTTCAGTAAAAGACCTTTATATGCCATACTATAGTGGTGGCTAACCCCTTCACACTGGACAATCAGTGCATGGGTTTAGCTTTTATACCAGTTGGATGGAGATAACATTGGACTGCTGAGTAATTCAACAAATTCACATGTTATCAAAAAAAAAAACAAAAAAACAACCAACAGACTTTCTACAGCCCCTGCTCCTCAGCAGCACTGAAAGTAATGCTCCAGCTCCCTTAATGGGGAACCTACTTTTATCCTTGGTATGTTTAAACAGAACAACAATTCCTTTTCTGTCATTAGTAACAATGTTTCTCAGCTTGCACACAGCACCTAAGAAGTCAGTTCTCTCCACCTCCTTTTTCCTGCGGGTTCAGAAAACGACTTACCATGGTGTTTCTCAAGGCCTGAAGATCCTTGATCTCAAATCCACTGCCTCACCGAAGACACTGGTAATTGGCATGTTGAGCCTCAAGAACCTGTGACGCACTAAACTTCTACTCTGCACTCAGTATTAGAAGTGCTTGTTTATAGGAGTATATAGGCAGCTAAGCACCACACAGCTGTTCACTCTCTTCTCCACAGTGCAATGGGGGAAGAGAACTGGAAAAAAAAGTAAACTTTTGGGCTGAGGTGTAGACGCTTTGGAAGAACAGAAAAGGGATTATAATACTAATAGATTATATATACACAAAACAAGTGATGCAAAATGTGATTGCTCATTGCCTGCTGACTGATACCTAGCCAGACCCTGAGCAGTGGCAGTCCTCCAGCCAGTTACCTCCAGTTTTATAATACCACATGACACCATCTGGTATGGAATGCATTATACGGTATTAGTCCTGTATGAGAAATATTATAGCCGACCTCTAAGAAACTGTTGCATTAAAAGAAAGCATGAAGAGTGTCTGAATCTAAACAGAATTCTAAGAAAAGTCTGGACATCTATCAGACAGGGTTAACTCCTAAACAGAGTTTTCATCAGTGACATTTAAATCCAGAGCAGTGTTTTGTCTGAGAACTGGGTCCCAGCCATAAAGCACCAAAGTACTCTGGCTCTTTGCTAGTAGAAGCTGAGCTAAAATACAGGTAAATATAAAGGGTTGTTTTTATTTGTTTTGGTTTGTCTTTGTACCTACTAACTTTATTGTACTTTTGGTTTATGTAAATAAATTAGTGTTTGTCAACGGTTTAAAGGCATTCAGCCCAGTTCCGTGACGAAGGGGACGGGGGATCCACGGGTCCACACCCCGGGAAAAGGGAAAAGGGGAAAAGGGTAAGGAGATGGCCCTGAGAGCAAAGAACAGCGGCAACAATCTGAGGAGAAACAAACTAATTTACTAAATAAGATATCGGAATGCAAAACAACACACTATAATACAATATAATTACAATTTAAGCTGATAAATCCAATACAGAGAGAGAGAATGTCCCAAAATCAAGGTAGGCCGTACTCTACTACCGACGATAAGACGGCTGGAGAGTGAGGTGCTGCCAAGACGAGAGATGGGCAGAAAAGGGACGAGGTCTCGTGATCTGCAAGTTTTTATACTGCGAGCTTTTATCTTTTCCCTCCGGCTGGAAAATGGTAACAGAGGAGCAAAGTGCCGTGGGGAATGTAGTAGTCCTTCTCTTCTGAGAACCAGGTACATTCACTGCATGATGTTATGATGTGGAATACCAATAACCGAAAATCACAAAACCATGACAGTGTTCCACTTTTATCTTGTGGGGGATTCTAGGTTAGCTGGGAATAATTAAAACATTCCACTCTGGTGGGTGAGGCTGATGATTAAGTCATAGGGATCAGACCACTTCTCAGAGTGCCAATACCTTATCGCAGTATCATCATACAGAATCAAGAAAAGGTAAGGAGGACCTCCTTCTAAGTTGTTTTGCCTGGCTGGGAAACTGGCAGTGCAGGGGTCACTATGGATGAAAAGACATTTCCACTGATTTACCTCAGCTGGAGACATTCCAGCATGCTCAGTAATAATGGGGAGAATCCAAGGAGCTTGCTCATCACCCAGACTTTGTCAATGATTCATATAATATTACTCCATCTTGTCTAGGCAGCATCAAAAGTGAAACTCAGGTACACAAACATACATTCCTAAATCAGAAGGTGATACTGAAAGCTCCTGCTACTTACCCAGCAATAAGGCATAGACAAGAGATGCTTCTAACTCTGAAAAAGCAGTCAAACAAGTCCACTATGTGACAAAACTGCAGTGTAGGCAGCAGGTGCCCTCATTAAAGGACACTGTTAGCTTCCTTATATTCTTTCCTAAGATAGTAAATGACACAAATATCCAGACAAACAAAAAGCAAAGATCTGAAAGATTACATATTTTGGAATTCATGAGTTGTAGTTATTTATGTATTCTGTATTGTGTCTGAATGGGGAAGACTTCTCTAACAGTTTAGGACTTTCCAGTCAACAATACTCAAAGGAAATGCTTGTGGTGACATTCCAAATGTTGAGAATGTGAATTCTTCCTATTTATGGGGAAACAGGAATTAGACCCCTATTGAAAACACCAGTCCAGTCAAAATAAAAACTATTCGCATAGAAAACAATCCACAAAACAGCCTTGTTCACTACATAGGCAATACAATTTTTCATGATTTTTCATTTTCACAGAAATTATTTTCATGTGTTCAACTACAGGCCAGGGTGAATTCTGAGATTTCTCTGCAAGCTGCAGCACAAAACTAATGATCTACATTTGATCTTATATGCCTGGCAGGTCTATGTTTTGATATGTCTTTGTCTCTTACACCATTTTTCTTAAAAAACAACAACAACAACAACAACAAAACACAAAACATGGGCTTCTTTTTGAAATGTGTTAAAGCCACCTGCTTTATGCATGTGTTTTCAAGCTTTTATTCTATACCAAAAATACCTGGAAAACAAGATGACAGCACAAGTAAATATCTAAAGAGATATTTAAAAAAAAAAAATCAAGTCTGGCAGTATATTCTGGAAAATGCCAAAGGGTTTGGCATACAGAGTAGTCTCCTCACTTACACTGCCTATGCTATTCACAACAGGATGAGTGCAGGGCTACAACAAAGCTTTGGGTTAGGTTACAAATTCCAAGCCCCAGCAAGAATTTGTGTTACAGCTGGTTTTAGTGGTAGAATTCTCACAATATGAGCATTTGTTACTATCAAGCGCAAGACAAAGACAAAATGGAATAAATCCCACTTGGGAAGTTTAGAAATAAAAGAATCCAGCTGCTTCTGAACACCAAATGCACCAGTAAAAAGTCTCTAAAATTGCAGAAATGTCTTAAATCAACAAAACATATCAAACTCCCTCACAAAACAGGAACAACAGCAACAAAAGAATCACAAAACATTCCTATTTAGATAGACTTCAGAGCTAGCTGAAGTATGTCTGTTAAACCTACACACAGCAAAGCACGAAGAGGTGAGGGATTTTATGTTGCTTCAGGCTACTGCAAAGCTAAGCACAATATGAAAGCAGTTATGCTGCTGAGGGACCTGTGTAGAATAAGGAACCACGCTGAGCCACATAATGGCTCCCTCTGCAAAAGCTTTCTATCCACTTGATTAGAGTATTTCAACAACTGCATCAGTGAACATGAATTCCTGGTTTAGAGCTTGATTCTACATGCACTGAGATCAATTGTGACATTCTACAACCTTTAAAAGGTCTTTGGATCAGAAGCTATAAGAGTAAGATCCACCCATTTTTGTATCCTTTCTTCCACTGTGCAAAACAAAAAAAAAAATTAGAAGTTTAGTTATTGTAATAAGTAAAAGGGTGAGGTTTGTTAATCAAATCAAAACTTAAGGATTGTTTTGTAAAAGCCCCCCCCAGGGTGATGGGTGTTAAGCAAATCGAAACTCAAGGATTGTTTTGTGAAAGCCCCCCCCCGGGGTGAGGGTTGTTAGGCAAATCGAGGACTGCTTTGTAAAAAGCCAAATTCAGGATTGCTTTGTAAAATGCCCCCTTGTCAGGACACCAGGTAACATAAAAACAACGTTGCAACAACGGAACCGCTGGAGGCGGTGAAGATAACTACGAACCTTCATCCCAGCGACCACCAGGAGTCAGATCCCGACCCCCTAGCGACAGCCCGCAGGTCACGTATACAGGAAATAAGGACTGTATAAAGACGGGACTAAAACCTCGCTTAGATTGCGAGCCGTTGGCGGAGCACTGACTTCCCGGCCGCCCAGCGCTGTTTTGCTCACTTTGCCACTTGCTTAATTAAATAAATTGTCTTTTGAGTTGTTGCAAATTGGGCCTGGTCTCATTTGTCACTGAAGTTTATAACAGGTATAACTTGTTCAAACCATTCATTACATGTAGTATATGAGAGCATATGCACGTAAAACACATTTCTAGCAAACACTGGCATTTAGAAGTACCTAAGACAGAGACTAGTTCCTTCATTTCTAATTGTAAAGAATACACATGGAGGAGCCTGCAGAAATGACAATACTGCTCTTTTAATTCTAAAGAGATTCTGTATTTTCAGACTGTCATCTCTTGTCATCTCCAAAAGGATATCTAGTATCATAGGTTCCTAGCTCTGCTCCTCACAGACAGCCCTTTGGCAGAAATTAACATCCTGCATAATTCAACTTCTTGCATGACTGCACTCTAAAACAGTGCTGCAAAATGGATTGGTCCTGCCAAAATGTGAACATATTTTATTTCATTTTTTAAATGGACCATTTCCCAGATCTAGTTTTGAAGCCAGTCACACTGGCACAAGTGTGAGTAAGGTAACTTCCACTAAATGAAGACAAATGAGCCACTGGAAGCTACTGAGAGAACACTACCCTGGGATAATAGCCTGGATGTTCAAAAATCTAGCCAAGATTCTTTACAGAAAGTCCTCTCTGCAGATAACTAACCCTTAAAGGTAACAATTTCATTAACTATGATACAACACAAAGAATCTGTCAACTGAAAGTTCCCAACACCTCTCTTTATCTTCTGATACCAGTTGTGTGAAGTTTTGAAACTCACATTTCAAGATGATAATTCCCAGTTGGTCTTTAAAAAGGTAAAAATAAAACCTAAGCAAAAGCAGGTTAGTAACTGCAGTATGAAAAATAAACATAGATGTTACCATTTCTAAACACCCAGTCATACAAAGAACGTAAAAAACTCTTGTGCTGAAATGGCTGGAGACAGAAGGTGCAAACTTGGCAGGTAAGATGACTAAAGAAGAAATGCTTTCACATTTTCCAGTTAAAATTGGCTTTGCTTTGACTGATCTGCTGAAAATCAGTATTTTTGTCCTTTAACAAGTGTTTTCCCTCCACTTGAAAGGAAGCATCTAAGGAACATCATGCTGTGCTTGTGTACAATTAACTTAATCAAGCAATGAAGCATTCAGAGAAGAAACAGAACAAACCTTTCAGTGATCTGTAGATTTTTATCCTATGCTTGCACAGTGCCAGAATGATAAAAGCACTCTAGCTCCCAAAATGTGTGTATTTTTTTCCCCTATTTAAATGTTATCTCACTATAGTCCTGTAACATATCTGAAAGAATAACAAAAGCGGTAATATCACAGAACGATACCTTCTGTTCAGAAATCAATATAGGCATTTGGGGATCTAGCTACAAAGGGATGTCTACATGTCCCTGTGGATCAGAATATTCCTAATCAGAGCAAGATTCATCTTGCTACAGAGGGCCTGTGTAATTTCTTATACATTACCTCACCCTTATGTTTTCAGATGTCTGAGGAGCTCCAAAGTATTCTACAAAAGAATTCATCTTATTCTTCCTTCTGCATGTGATGTGTCTCTTTCAAGTCCTACACTTGGCCTTAAATTTGTCAGCAACTTCTTTGCTAGAGTCTTGCTTTTATCAGCTTGTCACATCCCATTGCTAAACCAGTGTTACACAGATTCAACATCACGCTGACATGATATCTTATTTAGTAAATTAGTTTTGTTTCTCCTCAATAAAAATTAATTTACTAAATAAATAATACTAAATAAAATATTGGAATGCAAAACAATATACTATAGTACAATATAATTACAATTTAAGCTGATAAATCCAATACAGAGAGAGAGAATGTCCCAAAATCAAGGTAGGCCATACTCTACTACCGACGATAAGACGGCCAGAGAGCGAGGTGCTGCCAAGACGAGAGATGGGCAGAAAAGGGACGAGGTCTTGTGATCTGCAAGTTTTTATACTGTGAGCTTTTATCTTTTTCCTCTGGCTGGAAAATGGTAACAAAGGAGCAAAGTGCCGTGGGGAATGTAGTAGTCCTTCTCTTCTGAGAAACAGGTACATTCACTACATGATGTTATGATGTGGAGTACCAATAACCGAAAATCATAAAACCATGACAATAACGTTAGGAGGGATTCACATTCGTTTAAATACACACAGGAAGATGATTATGACCCAACTCTACCTATACTGCAAGGCACTTCTGTAACAACAAGTATAGCCTAAAGAACAAACCTTACAGAATGTCTATGGAAACTCCAAATGCAGACCAGAACAAGCAACAAGAGCCAAGCATGGTGGTGGCAAACGCACTCTCAAAAAAAAAAAAAAAAAAAAAAAAAAGAGGCTAGGACAGGACTTCAACCTAGAGAGCATCAGGTATTAGACATAGATGAGCAAGCATTTAGCTGTAACTGCTAAGGATCAGTAGGCCACCACAGCAATGAAGGTGAATATGATTTATCAGAACTAAAGACAAATGACAGGATGGACAGGGGTACAAATCCTAACATACATCTACATAAAATGGAGTTTGCTACTGTTACTCCAGCATAAGAACTGAAGGCCTATGCTCCATGCCAGGTGATGTACAGACGAGTTAAAGAGACATACAGAGTAGTTTCCTCACTTACACTGCCTATGCTATTCACAACAGGATGAGTGCAGGGCTACAACAAAGCTTTGGGTTAGCTTACAAATTCCAAGCCCCAGCAAGAATTTGTGTTACAGCTGGTTTTAGTGGTAGAAGTTTCACAATATGAGCATTTGTTACTATCGAGCGCAAGACAAAGCATCTATTCAGAGACTTTCATTCACTTATTTTGAAAGGGTTTACAAGGGTGGCAGATAAGAATTAGTTGTGCTTCACTACTGAAGACAAATGAGAAATTACTCCATAGGATTTTTTTTGTCCAAAATGCCTTCAAATGCCTTAATGTTTTGGTCCCCTCCCTCCTGAGGGAAGCTGCTGAATATTAGAGGTGTCTCCCTGAAAAATCTCTTCACAATAGGCATTTAGCATTTCTAAAAATGTTATCAATACCTGAAGATGAATATTTCAAGCTAAATTTCCAGATCCAAAGCCTAATTATGAATACATGGTCCTATGTGTCCAAGACCACAGTTCCACAGAAAGTTATCAGTAGATTCAAACACCATATCAGTCAAAGATGTTTCTCCTTCAAAGCTAGTGTAAATATGGGCCAATAAGTCAAGCTGCCCCATGGGGCCTCTTTGTTCAACAAAAGAAGGAAGAATATTTTGTATGTGGAAAACTTCTAAACTAAAAAGTCGTATGTTGGCATGACTATACATTAAGGAGCTATGGTGCAGAAACACAATGAGAAAAATAATGCTAGGGGATCATTATGAGGGCAGTACTCCAAATTCTCAGATGTGGTTTCTCAGAAATAAAAACAAATAACTCTTTCTCTTAGCTGAACTTGCAGCACTGGCCCTCAAATCTAGTAATAAAATTGTCCGAAGAACTGGAGAAAATAAAAGTTGCTTTTGCTGCACTCCTCCCTTCCTAACTTTACGGGAATTTCATCTGCATTGTTTTTACTTTCAGTCTATTTTTCAGTCATTTTATATCTTCCCTTGTGCTTACTGATCCTTTCTCCATTTCTTCCTAAGTGCTTCAAAATAAACATTTAAGAACAAGATAACAGGACAGAGGGTTACAACTTTCAAGAACAGGGACAAGTGTTGCGAGAGGATACAAAAACTAATACACTGAGCCTTACGTTACATCAGCCACAATGCAACAGGAACTACCTTTGGCCTAGCTTAAGCCATCTGGAGCATCTTTCCTCTCTGAAGTACTGCAGGCGTACCTATATTGAGGGAGATAGATCTGCTAAAAATTAAAGTCCTTGAGTGTTAGGCTCTCCAGGTGGTTCCCCATACCACCCAGAGGTGGTCATGAAAAACTGAGACCTTTGACAAAAAAGGCCACTAAAAATATATAGTTTTTTTAAATTCTAAGTGATTTTTCTGCTCAGGAAAATAAAATGCAAGATTTTAATATAATTCCTGATCAACAGATATTCAAAAGGTCAAGAGTCAAAATTAACTCCAAACATATGTATTTTGCATTCTATTTGAAAACCCACTTTTTTCTTCTTCCAAAGAGCTTCCTTTCCCTTGCTGCCAAGGGCTTGTGTTTTGCCTCAGGCTTTTCATAATCCTCAATTCTTTACAGTTTTGCATTTTTTTCTTCTAAGGCCTTTTTTCTCTCAGCTCAGCAAGACCTTTTTTTCATTATATACACTTCAAAAGTATTTTCATCCTCTTTTGTTACCCCTCTCACATCCTCTCTCTTCCATGCTCCTATTTATACACAACAATTTTTTACAATTCCTTGCTATTACTTTCTTAATTATCTGTCCCATTTTGTAAGGAATACATCTATGTTGCTTATATCTCTCCCTCAGGCACCCTTCCTAATCTATATATGGTTGTCTTGTCACTTCCTCTCTCTTTCTTTGTTTTCTCTTCAGTCTTACATCACTCTTCTGTGCTCTTAGCACTATCAAACTGCTAAATTGTTTCTGTGGACAGCTGGGAGGCACTTATTTCTTTGAAGCTAGCATCCATTCAGGACAGGGAATGTCCCTGTCCTCACCTAGTGAGGACTGGTTCACATTAAAGCCCAAGAATTATTGTCTCACAGCTGATTGAAACCAAGGAAATGCCACTGTGGATGCAATCTGCTAAAAGATCTAAGAGATCTTTCCCAAAGTGACAAAACAAAAACCAACCCCATGGCAAATCAGGGCGTGAATTCAGATTTTCTTGGGAACCTCAGTGCTTACAGTCTACTGTTCCTCTAAATGACTTATCCTCACATCACATTAGTTTTGCATGCCGAATGAAAAGTAAAGATGTAAGTGATCACATAGTACATCTACTTCTCCCTTTTAAAAGACCACTGCAAGGTAGCTGTAGCCTACCAGATTATTTATTGTATTTTTTCTATTGCTTTAAAATAATCTGATAAGTTTTAGGTTTTTCAGAGAGAAAAAAATAAAATCAACCCCCCTGAAGACTACAGAGATTTGTAGCCTTAGTTAATAACTCAAAAAAATTTCCATTTTCTTCATCTTGTTTTAGCTGAAGTAGTTACATAATTTCTCAAGTAGCTGCTATGTAGTTATAATTGTACTTGAACTGCTTTTCCCTCGATGCATTTTATAAAGTCAGCAAAATTTTATTAACCGCATTTGAGGAGAAACTCTCCCCTACACATCTTTGTTTCCATTCAACTGAAATGAATTTTCCACCTACTTTTCATTTCTATCCTTAATTTTCTTTTTTTTAAAAATATCTTCTTCGCTCAGTTCCACTGATACTTACTCACTTTGCCCCACCCACATTCTCCTCCTCCATTATTTTTGTTCACAGTCTCCAGAAAATAGAAAGGAAACTTTTTAAATTTAAATTTAAGTGGAGACTTGATTCCCTAATTCAAAGAAATAATAGTTCTGAATGAAAGTCTAATGCCTTAGTTCAATTCAGAAGCAGAGAGATAAAATCTTAACACTAGCTCACTTATTCATCTCACATTTCACTTCAAAAAGATAACTGTGCTCCTTCTATCAGAAAGTACTACTCCATAAATGTACTGTGGTTGAATAGTTACTAGGGAGCACCTAAAAAAAATCACTTCCATAATTATCTTTGGTTGTATGTTTAAAACTAAGTTTATACATACTTTACACCTTTCGTGCTACATCCCGTTATCTTCCTGGTGGACAAGAAGCTGGACATGAGCCAGCAGTGTGCGCTGGCAGCCCGGAGGGCCAACTATGTTCTGGGCTGCATTAAAAGAGGAGTGGTCAGCAGGGAGAGGGAGGTGGTTGTCCCCCTCTACTCGGCTCTTGTGAGGCCCCATCTGGAGTACTGTGTCCAGGCCTGGGGCCCCCAGCACAAGAAGGACGTGGAGCTCTTGGAACGAGTTCAGAAGAGGGCGACCAAGATGATCAGAGGGCTGGAGCACCTCTCCTATGAGGAAAGGTTGAGGGAACTGGGCTTGTTTAATTTGGAGAAGAGAAGGCTCTGGGGAGACCTCATCGTGGCCTTCCAATACTTGAAGGGAGTGTATAAACAGGAGGGGGATCGATTGTTTGTGAGGGTGGATAGCGATAGGACAAGGGGGAATGGTTTTAAGCTGAGACAGGGGAGATTTAGGTTAGATGTTAGGAGGAAGTTTTTCACGCAGAGGGTGGTGACGCACTGGAACAGGTTGCCCAGGGAGGTTGTGGACACCCCGTCCCTGGAGGCGTTCAAGGCCAGACTGGACATGGCTCTGGGCAGCCTGGTCTAGCGGTTGGCGACCCTGCACTTGGCAGGGGGGTTGAGACTCGGTGATCTTTGAGGTCCTTTTCCACCTAGGCCATTCTATGACTCTATGATTCTATGACTCCTTTACAAAGAACATAAAAAACCACACCATCTCTTAACAAAAAGCAACAAATTAGCTAAAAGACTCTAAGGTTTTCAGTAAACTATTCAATAGATATTAATGTGAATCCTCCATGCACATACTGAAATTGTAAGAGTACAAATTACTATCCAAAATATCTTAGCATATATCTTGTAGGTTTGTAACCCAATTTTATTTTTAAAATCTTCTCACTAAAAGAAAGACATGGTTATGTATATATTATCTTACTTTTGTGTGTGTGCTTTCCATACATAAATGAAAATCAACACCAAATAGTTAAAAGATAAAGTAAGGAGTTCTTGCTACCATTTCAACAGTGAACACTGCAAACTCAAGGATAGCATTTCAATATTTTATATGCCCAACAACCAACTTCAAGCATCTCTCCTTTGAAACTGTGGACAAGGAGAGCTCACAGAGCATGAGTTCTCTCATCAATTTATGACCTGTCTCCAGAACGGTTTCCCAGCTTTCGGATCAAGAGGAGTAGTCAGTTTTACAGACCACATTCAGCTGCAGATGAGAGGTAGATATGTTCATCTGTTCTATTAACAGGAGGAAAAACACTTAATAAGAACCTACCTAGTCTGCATCATTTTCTTGGTTCCAGTTCCTCCACACTGTTCAACCTTGCAGAATCCCTCCACCCCTTGTGACCCCACAACAGAGTATTGAGTGATTAATTGTGGCAAACTTTCTTTTGTTCAGCACCAGTTTATGTGGCCAGACTGGATGAGGTGGGGAAAGAAAAGAAGAAGGAAAAAAAAAAATAGATACAGAGTAATCAGCAAGAGAAACTACAGCCATGATAAGAAATGGGTCTGGTTAAGGCACTCTTTGTTCTTTCACCATGTTAGACAACTAGTTTACTGATTACTGACTTTGGCTGCATGTCAGTAGGATGCTAATGCCAGGCAAGGCAAAAGGAATCTTGTCCTCTGATAGGATCTGAGGGTAGTCTTACAAAAAAAAAGAAGTGACAATACTTATTAGCATTTGGGGATGCAATTGCTAATCCAGCAATGATACACAACTGATACATTAACTGTTTCACTTCCAGAAACAAATGGAAGAAGTTTCCGCCAAGAATCTGCCTTTCTTTGATGAAGACCACAATATCTGAATCCCATTCTGAAAGCAAGGCCATAGCAAGTACTGAGCCTGTGTGTTTCACAATGAGAGATTAATTCTGTTTTAATGCACAATCCTATATGCCCACAGAGGAGACCATTTATTTTATTATTTATTATTATTATTTTTTTAAATTGCAGAGAACTTAAAAAAAGCATGCAGAAATATACCTACACACATATATACACATACAGAAGGAGAAATATTTCTGCTCACAAAAACTAGGTCATATCAAAAGTAAGCCACTAAAGCTTTCTCCACTTGTTTCCCTTTACCTTCAAATCCTAATTCCATGTATGGCATTCCTGCAAAAGCAGCCAAATGGCACGTTGTAGATACTCTTCTGCAGGGCTATGATGCTTTTGAAGAAAAGTGCAGCCTCCTACACAATAAGTATCCTATTCCCCAGAAAACTTACAGTCCAACCATTCAGCACACTGAAATACCTCCATTAGTGGGCTCAGGCAAAAATCATTCTCTAAATTTCAGACCCAGCCTAGCAGATCAAGAGGTCCTGAGCTGCAAAGCTTTGTTGATAGCACTCAGGTGGAACTTGCAATTTTATTTACTTAAACTCCCTTTGCATAGTCAGTGGAACTCTCTTGATTTGAACTGAAAATAGTGCTCCCATCCATTCTAGAGTCCCCAGAAGCTTAGCATCCTCCCAACTGTCTTTGCTAGAATAACGATAAACAGCCAAGGGGGATTAAAGGAAGGCTCTGATACTATTCCGTGTTTGCTCTGGAATTCCCAGCCTGAAATATATCTCCTTGTTGAGGTTGGCTCTGCTCTTCTCCCTTTGTAGAAGCTGAACATTAACCAGCACTGTGCCTTTACAACAAAGGAGGCCAATATTATCCTGGGCTGCGCTAGGAGCAGTGTTACCAGCAGGTCAAGGGAGGGGATCCTTCCTCCCCACTCAGCACTGGTGAGGCCACACCTGGAGACTCCAGGTCTGGGCTCCCCAGTAAAAAAAAAGAGACACGACATACTGGAGAGAGTCCAGCAAAAGGCTCTGAAGATGAAGGGACTGGAGTGTCTCAGAAAGGCTGGGAGAATTGGCACTGTTCACACTGGAGAAGGCTCATGGGGTGCGAATCTTACCAACGCGTACAAATACCTGAAAGAGGTTGCTCTTATCCAGTGACACAAACTGAACTGTGTACAGAGGCATGAACTAAAACACAGGAAATCCCCTCTGAATATTAAGAATCACTTCATTTTTGTTCCACTGTGAGGATGACAGGCAAAATTTATGCAGAGACATTGTGGAGTCTCCCTACTTGTAGATATTCAAAAGCTGTGCTGGATATGGTCCTGAGCAACCTGCCCTCCGTAACCCTGTTTGGGCATGAGGGTTGGATAAGATGACCTCCCAGAGGTCCCTTCCAACCTCAAACATTCTGTGACTCTAGACTCTACCCTGAACAGTCAGGCATAGAATTATTAACTTTCATGTACTTGAGTCCTTTCTCAGGACTAACATTGAGCCTTTTAAGTAGAAATCATAAGTCTCAATTTCAGAACTCTTCCCAAGAGTGAGTAACCTACTAGTACTACCCCCAAATGAGATCTATCCAATATTAAGGCCCAAGATAACACTGCTTTTCAAATAAGAGCTATTAAATTCTGCGTGTCATGTTTTTACAGCAGTACGATTTCTGTATTCGACATGTCAGTATGTCAATTAGTTCACATGCCAGATACTTCAAAAACAAGTCAAGACTCAGCTCTTGTTTCAAGCAATTTGCATGCTTTAACTAGTGAGAATTGTTAGCAGGCAATAAAATAAATATAAGAGACTGCAACAGAAAGGATAAAGAGGATAATTCTGCCTACATAAAGGCCGGAAGTAATCTAGGCATGCAGTCTGATCCATGCAGACTAGGCATCTGCTTGTATGAATCCTACAACAGCTAATCTTCACTGCTGAACTTGCCCCATTTTCACTTGTTAACTCCCACCTTCAAATTTAACTGACCCTGTCATAAACATCAAAACGCAACTCACTATTGTTCAAACAGCAAACAAGTTCCTTTCAGTGGACCATTCCCCAGGCCATCAGAGCAGTCAGATTTGGTCTAAAACAAAGAGTTGGCCATACCCCATCAGCTGTGCAACATAACAGTGTGCCATTATGAGATATCTACATTGAAACATCACTTATGAGCAACCATAAAGAAGCTAAAGATTAAGATCCCCCCTAAAGCTAGCTCAACCTCGTTTCTAAGACAGTCATTCTCTCTTTTCCACGCTCTATTTTCTTTAGTATGTTATGTCTCAAAAATTATTGTGATTTAGTAGGTAAGATTCCTACCTTGTGGAAATGCGGAAACGCACTACAATTATATTTAATAGTTGCTTGGTTTTCTTCTCTGGATAGAATCTCAGATCTTTTCCTTACTTAACTAATATGTATTCAGCACCAGACTACTGTAAAACACCGAGACCTTATCAGCCATGTGTCTCACAGAGAGTATTTTCTCTTCTTCATTGCTACCTTTTTCCACGTTCACAGGAAGTGAAACAGCCTTTTACTCGATTACCTCTTAATTTAAGTCTCCGTATGTGTTTCTTCAGATCCTTTGTTGCCTTCAGAGGAGAAAAGCTGCAAACATTCTTCAGTTGTTGTGTGCAATACCTGAAAGCCCATGCTGTCTATTCTCATGCTTAGATATCCAAGTCCCTGGCAGTGCTGACAGGATTCTCAAATACAGGCTCAAAACAATAAATCAATCAACACCAACACTTCTGAGTGAACATTTAGAAGGCATATCTCATGACTTAAGAGATATTTATCACACAGTCAGTCCACTCAGATTTCGCCATGTTATTCTTTGCAAATAAGACACAAGGAAAAAAAAGGAAGACCCATTTTATTTTACTGAACACTGCACTACCCAAGAACTGCAGCAAGGTAATTCGCAGTTAACTATCAGGTCTGAAACCAGCTTATGCTGACAGGAAAAGAAATCGAGAAGGTTATCTCCCACTGGCCTGTCAGCTTCTTCCTCACAAAAGCACTGCAGCTCCAGGGTTGAAGAATCTTCAGTCATAAATCTCAGTAGGTCTGTAAACATCTGCATGATGGTTTATCAGTTACCCTTCAGTGCTTTCTGTCACCATTGAAGATTGAGGATAAATTCTTGAGCAGATCTGTTTGTTTGCTTCACTGCAAAATGCCTTCTCTGGAACAAAAGCTAGCATCTTGTTGTTGTTGATGTTACACACCTAGGAACAGAATGAGTCATAGAATGAAGAAACACAGCCGGGTTGTTAGCATAATCAACTACCAAACTAAAGATATTTTCTCCACTTTCATTCAGTTTTTTTTTTTTTTTTGACACCTTCAGATCCCTAAAGATAACTTTCAGGTTTGCTGTCATTCAACACTTTGAAGCTGTTGCACAAAGCAAGACAGGGTAAAGTCACCTCAGAACAAACTGCTTTCACAACCAGCCTAGGCCAGTACACAGAAATACTCCATGACTGTGTATCTGAGCAGCTAGATATATGTCACATCATGAGGACAAACCTTACATGTTTTCAAAGGAAAAAATTTTAGTCTGCTTGTCACCTCAATTCTGCCCACGTAAATGAGAAAGTATTTCCAGTGGCACTGAAGAACAATTGAACTACAATTAAACTACAAGAAAAGAATTCCATAGCCTAGAGGTGGTTCTCACATTCTTACTTACAATATGTAACAGCCTTGATCCATAATCCGTGCCCTTTTAATCCTCCTCCTCCTCCACTAGCACCCGTGAAGAATTGTTATCCATTGCCTTAGAGTTGGAGCTGTGATTATAGAGAGATCAAAACTTTAGAAAGTGCTTCACCTATGTGTGACTGTGTTATAAAGGCAGCTTCCATAAGTGCATTTTTCCATAGGAGCAGGATTCTTTTCCCCAAGCAGCAGGCATTTGCCCACCAACTCTTATCATTATAGAGCACTTGGAGGTCTTAAACTGAAAAGAAGTGTAAAATACCATTAAACTCATTTTAAAATACAAAAGAACCTCCACTCCCATTTCAATGAAACTGATCTATGCTTATAAATTTTCAGGCTCTTAAAGGATAACTCAAAACCTCTGATTACAATGCTTTTTGTTTTAAAGTTACCACAGTGTCCCAGTGTAACACAACAGAAAGCACAACAATAACAGCAAAGTCCAAATCTACAGTAAACAAAAATTTGCTCAAACGCAACAGTTATGAGCGCAGAAATAACAAAAAGAAGCTGCTACCCTTCAAGAGATCAGAGGAACGCAGATCTCCCACAAGATACCCCTACCTCCACTGCTAACTCTTAAATGAGGTCTGGGAAGGGATGGATCCTGGCTCCACCCCTTTTGGTCACACAGGTGCATTGCATGCATCTGAGCTCCCCTGGGTTGGCCCTGTGTCCCACCAGGTGCTCAATCAGTGGTTCAGGCTGTGATTTAGCATTTCCACTACACACAGGAAGCAAAAAAACACACACAAATAAAGCATCTGCCAAAGAAACCGCCTTTAAAATTTCATTACAAAAATTAACCATTTATTTAGGACCTGTGGGACCAAATTCTGCTTCATGAGATAACCCAAACACTATAAATCAGTGTGTTAGTCCCACAGCATTCTTTCATCTACAACAAGCCAGCTAAAGGTTGTGCTCACAAAGATGTGTCTGTTTAACCTGTGGTAGGGGTGCATAAACAAGATAAACATGAGAGAGTGGATGGAAGAATGCAGACAAGAGAAGATTTTGTGAGAATCTAGGCAAAATCCAGCTAAGATAATTAATAATGGGAAGAGTTCTTCTCTTAAGAAGGGCTTGTTTCTCATTTCAAATTAGAAATAGTAAAACCGATTCATCATATTGTGAAATTGAAATGCAAACAAAAAGATATGCAATGGAAACGGGCAATCTTATCTTGTTACACATGCATTATTCAGGGAGGGAAAGAAACTGAGCTCAAATCTATGCTTTGCTGCTCACAGCATTTGCTGACTGGCAAATACATATTAACTGAGTGAAAATGTTTAGGGATTTGACATTCATTGGCAAGGACAAAGCTCATCATCTGCATTCCTTGCAGCTGCTGATATTCAGCCAACACAGCCCTACTCTGATGTCAGGGGTCTAAATGAGGGCCATACCCTAACTGACAGTTTAATCCCAGGAAATCTCTGTTGAATTATTAGCTGAGGCTTCAGCTTCCACAACTGCGTACTGCTCCTCAAGCAAGCTGAAGATTTCCTAGTTTCCAATTCAGGCAGGGGGTATTCTGCAACCATTAAACCCTGCTCAAAAGTCCAAACTTACTTTCAGTACAGGATTTTTTACACATATTCACTGCCAGTATAAGCCCTCAGTCAAAGGAACAGAACTGCCCAGTCCTTTGGGTGATTAGAACTGGGTTCTGTCCTTAATAATTATAACTGTCGCAAAATGCCAACTTGGCACTGAAGGAAGGTATTCAAAACACAGGAAAATATTGCAACAGTATTCCATCTTCCCCTCCTCTGGCTGGAAAGCTGGTCTGTTTAACTTTCAGTCTCTTCCAGATATGATCATTTATACATAAATGGAAAACTTGCTCATGACTCATCTGCCTGTATTACCAAGTGCATTTTTCAGTCCAGTAGCCAGATGTCCGTTATGTGGGCTGCTAAGTAATTTATACTGAGTATGCACTGCGTGCAGCTCTTACAAATTTTATATGCCAGCTGTACAGAGAACGAATGCATGCTGATTATGCTCCAAATAGCAATGAACCCAATTACCTAAGCCAATAACTCCCAGTAATGAAGCCAGAAATACAGCTGTCCCTTCACTACCTTAAAGAAACATTTGCTGTTTTGATCTCAAACTACTGTACAATGAAATAAATGACAGATTTATATTAGTGAAGAACTGGTCTATGAGTTGAAATCATTTCTTTTAATAATTGTTAATTTCTTGTGCTCCAGAGCTTGTATTCCAGAGCAAATCCTTACCCAAGGTACAGGAAAGCAGACAAGAATCCAGCTACCTCATGAATGTGAGTAATGTATGAGATGGAGCCACAAGGATGAAAAGTCTGGGGAAAAATAGATACATTTCAGATACAAAACCTCAGGTCATTTCTGAATAATCATACAGTAAAATCTGAGTCCTGTCATACACAGCCAGAATGATTTTGATGTAAGGAACAGGTGAGAATGACTGCAGAGGAACTACTCGATAAAAAGATTTTGGTTGAAAGCAGTGTGCAGAGGTTACCTAGTCCAAACACCTTTTCCACACAGTGCTTAAGTTCACTTCAGATTTTGTCTCTCTGAGTTCCAATGTACAAGGTCTGCTCTGAAAGTAATGCCTCCTGTTTTACAGCAGTGGGTGTGTACATGTACAAGAACAAAGATACATTACCATGACAGGAAACAGCTGTGGTTCTACAGATTGAAGGCAGCTAGAAATTTAGCCAAGAGCCTCACTTAATAAGCTCATATTGCACTTCAGGGCTCCCATGCATGTGTAATTGTCTGACATCACTGCGCGACTCTGCATCCACAAAACTACTGAGTCTGTGCTTAAGGGAAGGTCTTAAAGCTAGGACTGGAAAAACAGGAAAATGAGAGGAGGATGAAGAATGAGCTTATTCTTCAGTTCACTGAGCATGTACCGTACAAAATACTTCTTCTTGTCATGAGTGGCAAATAAAATCCCATGCTGCATCACAGAATTAGAATCATAGAACCATTAAGGTTGGGAAAGATCTCTAAGTCCAACTGTCCACCTACTACCAATGTTGCCCACTAAATCATGTTCCTTACTATCACATCTACACATTTCTTGAACACCCACTGGGACAGTGATTCAGCCACTTGCCTGGGCATCCCCTGGAACAACTCGAGGCCATTCCCTCTAGTTCTATCACTAGTTACCCAGGAGAACAGGCCAACCCCCACCTTGCCACAACCTCCTCTCAGGGGGCTGTAGAAGGCAATAAGGTCCCCTGAGACTCCTCTTCTCCAGACTGCACAATCCTAGTTTCCTTCACCACTCCTCATAAGGCCTGTGCTCCAGACCCCTCACTGGCTTCATTGCCTTTCTCTGAACACATTTGGGGGCCTCAATGCCTTTCTTTTAGTAAAGAGCTGAAAATTGAACACAATACTCAAGATGTGGCCTCACTGGAGCTGAGTACGGGGGGCCAATCATCTCCCTGCTCCTGCTGGCACCACTATTTCTGATACAAGCCAGGATGCCACTGGCATTCTTGGCCACTCAGGCACACTGCTGGCTCATGTTCAGCTCAGCATCAACCAGCATCCTCAGGTCCTTTTCCTCTGCACAGACTTCCATCCACTCTGCCCCGAGCCTTAGTGTTGCTTGGAGTTGTTGTGGTCAAAGCGCAGGACCCAGCACTTGGTCTTGTTGAACTTCATCCCGCTGGCCTCAGCCCAGGGATCCAGCCTGTTCAGATCCCTCTGTAGGGCCTTGCTACCCTCAGGCAGATTGACACTTTCTCCCAACTTGATGTAATCTGCATACTTACTGAGGGTGCACTCAATTTTCTCATCCAGGTCATCAGTAAAAATATTGAACAGGACAGGCCCCAGCACCGACCCCTGGGAAACACCACTCATGACTGGTTGCCAACTGGATTTAACTCCATTCGCCATCACTTACTGGGCCTAGCCCTCCAGCCTGTTCTTTACGCAACAAGGAGTGTATCTGTCCAGGCTATGGCCTGCCAGCTTCTGCAGGAGAATACTGTTGGAAACAGTGTCAAAGGCTTGGCTGAAATCTACATAGACTATGTCAACAGCCTTTCCTTCATCCGCTAGGATGGTTGCTTGGACATAGGAGATGAGGCTGGTCAAGCAGAACCTGCCTTTCATGAACCCATGCTGGCTGGCCCTGATTCCCTGGTTGTCTCGTGCATGTCTTGTGATCTTTACTCAAGATGATCTGTTCCATAACCTTTTTTAGTACCAAGGTCAGGCTGACAGGCCTGTAGTTCCCCAGGTCCTTCTTAGGATCTTTCTTGTAGATGGGAGTCACACTGGCAAGCCTCCAGTCCTCTCAGACCTCTCCAATTGACCAGGAGCACCGATTGATGGTGAAAAGCAAGTTGGCAATCACCTCTCCCAGCTCCCTCAGCAACCTCAGGTGGATCCCATCTGGCCTCATGGACTTGTGACAGTCTAGATGGAGTAGAAGGTATCCAATTGTCTCCACCTGAATTGTGGGGAGTTTATTCTGCTTTCCATCCCAGAATTCCAGGTCAGGGGTAGAGTACCCGAAGGATAACTGGTCTGACTATTAAAGACAGATGTAGAAAAGGCATTGAGCATCTCAGCCTTATCCTCAGAGGTCACATTCCCCACCACATCCAGTAAGGGATGTAGATTCTCCTTAGCCTTGCTCTTACTGTTAATATATTTGTAAAAAAAAAAAAAAAAAAAGTTGCCTTTTTTTTGGCCAGGTTGATTTCAAGCTGGGCTTTTGCCTTTCTAATCTTCTCCCTGCGTATCCTATCAACTTCTTTGTGCTCTCCCTGAGCTGCCTGCTGCTCATTCCACAGGAGATAGACTCTTTTTCTCCCAGAGTCTCAGTAAAAGTTCCCTGTTCATCCACACTTAGAAAATATAAAAATATCAATGTGATTGAAATTGGACTCCTCTAGTCCTGTTCACTGAGCACAAAAGGAAACTTATGAGGATTACAAATACACAGTAAAGCTGTGCAGGGAGAAAATTAGAAAGGCTGAAGCCCAACTAGAGCTAAGCTTGGCCACTAAGGTGAAATACAACAATAAATATTTCTATAAATACATTAACAGTAAGAGGAGGGCAAGGAAAACTCTCCATCCCTTGTAGGATGCAGAGGGGAACATGGTGACCAAGGATCAGGATAAGGCTGAGGTACTTAATGCCTTCTTTGCCTTAGTCTTTAGCAATAAGACTAGTTGTTCCCCCCCTTGTGCTGGAAGATAGGGAGGGGGAACAGAATAGGCTCTGCACAATCCATGAGGAAACAGTTTTGGACCTGCTTCAAAAGCTGGATGCTCACAAGTCCATGGGGCTAGACGGACTGCACCCTAGAGTGCTGAGGGAGTTGGCGGATGTGGTTGCCAAGCCACTCTCCATCATCCTTCAACAGTCCTGGCTAAATGGGGATGTCCCAATGGAGACTAGCAAATGTGATGCCCAACTTCAAAAAGGGCCGGAAAGATGATCCCAGTAGCTATAGACCTATCAGTCTCACCTCGGTGCCAGGGAAGGTTATGGAACGGATAATCTCAGGAGCCATCATGGTTCAATTAAAGGTCAACCAGGGGATCAGGCCCAATCTGCATAGGTTCATGAATGGTAGATCCTGCTTGATAAACCTGATATCCTTCTATGACACGGTGACCTGCCTATTGGACAAGGGTAAGGCTGTCGATGTGGTCTACCAGGACTTCAGTAAAGCCTTTGACACTGTCCCCCACAACATCCTTGTGGAGAAGCTGGCTGCCCATGGTTTGGATGGGCATATGCTCTGCTGGGTGAAACACCAGCTGGATGGCTGGGCCCAAAGAGTTGTGGTCAGTGGAGTTAAATCCAGTTGGCAGCCAGCCATGAGTGGCGTGCCCCAGGGCTCAGGACTGGTGCCACTCCTATTTAACATCTTTATCAGTGATCTTAATGAGGGGATTGAATGCACGTTCAGTAAGTTCACCGACAACACCAAGTTGGGAGGGAGTGTTGATCTGCCAGAGGGTAGAAAGGCACTACAGAGGTGTCACAACGCGTATGCCGAAGTCACTCTCTGTACCAATACGGTTATTGCGTAGTGCTTAACTTATTGCAATTCTACTACAACATTTATAGAGCATCAGGTAGGCGTTGCGCGCTACAACACTGCTAATTGGACAGCGGATATCATCACATAGGCATTCTTGCAGTTCGATAGTGGTTAGCAGTCCCGTAAAGCACAACCTGGAGGTGTAGCTGTTTGACCCTGTAATGCAGCAGCTGTTCCTCATCTCAGGCCTCCAAGGACACTCCAGAGATCACTCGAGCATGTTCTAATAAATATGCCCACTGTCTGTCAAATACTTCCCACACAGAGGGACCTGGATAGACTGAATCAATGGGCCGAGGCAAACTGTATGGGTTTCAATAGGGCCAAGTGCTGTGTCCTGCATTTTGGACAGTCAGCTGAATACAAGCCAGCAGTGTGCCCAGGTGGCCAAGAAGGCCAATGGCATCCTGGCTTGTATCAGGAATGGTGTGGTGACCAGGACTAGGGAAGTCATCCTGCCCCTGGACTCGGCATTGGTGAGGACCCACCTCAAGTATAGTGTTCAGTTTTGGGCACCTCAGTACAGAAAGGACATTGAGGTGCTGGAGCAGGTCCAAAGAAGGGCAACAAGGCTTGTGAAGGCCTTGGAAAATACGCCCTATGAGGAGCAACTGAAGGAACTGGGGATGTTTGGTCTGGGGAAAAGGAGGCTGAGTGGAGACCTTATTGCTCTCTTCAAGTACCTGAAAGGTGATTGCAGCAAGAGCAGGGTTGGTCTCTTCTCAGTGGTGACAGGACAAGGGGAAATGGCCTAAAGTTGTGCCAGGGGAGGTTTAGGTCGGATATCAGGAAAAACTTCTTTACAGAAAGGGTTGTTAAGCACTGGAATAGGCTCCACAGGGAGGTGGTTGAGTTACCATCCCTGAATGTGTTTAAAACCTGTCTGGATGTGGTGCTCAGGGACACGATTTAGTGGTGGGTTGTTAGATTTAGGATACTATGGTTAGGATGATGTTGGACTTGATGATCTTGAAGGTAGCATTCACGCACCTACTGGCCTTTGCTTCACACGCACCTGCCTCCTTTTGCTTCACAAGCACGCAGCTGCCTTCCTTTGCTTCGCATGTTCCTGTCTGCCTTTGCTAAGCAAGCACACACCTCCCTGCCTGTCAACAGTTTATGAGCATTTGGTCTGGTTCCCTGACGAATGGGGCAGGGGACCCACGGACCCATGTCCCTGGAAAGGGAAAAGGGAAAAAAAAAAGGGTAGGGAGATGGGCCTGAGAGCAAAAAACAGTGGCAACAACCTGAGGAGAAACAAACTAATTTACTAAATAAGATATTGGAATGCAAAACAACACACTATAATAGAATATAATTACAATTTAAGCTAATAAGTCCAATACAATGAGAGAGAATGTCCAAAAATCAAGGTAGGCCTTACTCTAATACCGATGATAAGACAGCTGGGGAGCGAGATGCTGCCAGGACGAGAGACGGGCAGAAAGAGAGCAAGGTCTTGTGATCTGCGAGTTTTTATCTTTCCCTCTGACCGGAAACGGTAACAGAGGAGAAAAGTCCCCTGGGGAATGTAGTAGTCCCTCTCTTCTGAGAACCAGGTTCATACACTACATGATGTTATGGTGTGGAATACCAATAACTGAAAATCATAAAACCATGACACTGCCTTTGCTTTGCAAGCACCTACCTGCCTTTGTTTTCAAAGCACGCAGCTGCCTGCCTTTCCTTTGCACGAACTGTAGTGATAAGCAGGACTAACGCGATGGAAATAGCGTTACAAAGGTGAAAGGAAAAATACAGCGCTCACCCGGATCGGAAGATTTGGGGCTCGCAGGAAAAGGCTCCCACAAAGGAGGGATCTCCAGGAAGAGATCCTTCCTCAGGGGCAGTCAGCCCTTAAATGAGGCCCTTAAATGAGGCCAATCAGTGGTTCAGGCCATGACTCAGCAGTTCCCATACAAGAACGCACATAACCTGAATTTCCTTCTCAAGTACACACATATTTGCCTTTGCCAAGCACGCACCTCCCTGCCTTTGCTTTGCAAACACCTCCTTTCCTTTGCTTCACACGTACCTTCTCGTCTCTGCTTCGGAAGCACGCACCTACCTGCCTTTGCTACAAAAGCATGCACCTACCTGCCTTTGCTATTGCAAGCACGTACCTGCCTGCCTTTGCTAAGCAAGCGCACACCTGCCTTCTTTTGCTTCGCAATGTCCTGCCCCCCTTTGCTTCACAAGCAGCTGCCGATCTTTGGTTTGCAAGCATGCACCTTCCTGCCTTTCCTTCGCAACTACGCACCTTCTTGCCTTTTCTTCACAACTATGCAACTGCCTTTGCTAAGCAAGCACACACCTGCCTGCCTTTGCTTCACACACACCTACCTGCCTTTTCTTCTCATGTGTCTACCTGCCTTTGCTTCGGATGCGCGTACCTGTGTTTGCTTAGCACACACACACTTGCCTTTGCATCACAAGTACCCACCTGCCTTTGCTTCACACACATGCACGCACCTGCCTTTGCTTTGGGATTGGCAGTGGAAGCATAGTTATCTCGCTGGAGATCCCTGCATACCTGAGGCTTACTGAAGGTAAGCAGCATCATTCCTTTATTTCTGTGCCCCAGCTGCTGCTTTTGAGCATATCCTCACTTGCTTCATCCTAGGACCTTGCTATTCTGCTGTCATTGCTGCGCTTTCCTTCACATTACAGTACCCAAGCAGGAAGCTTACTTCTCTCCTGCAAGGGCACGACCACTACAAAGGATGTCTTAAGACAGAGATTACTTTGTTCGACCACGACTGCCGGCACTTGTAATCACTGAGCAATTTCAGCACATTTTTTTAAATATTTACAAAGTGTAAAAAGAAGACTTTTGCCTTTACCTGGATGCACCTGTCCACCATACTCTCGGTCAGTCCTTCTGACTTGTTTTCGGCTTTGCTTATCCTACTGAACAAAATAATAGTAATAAAAAAGACTCTCCCCTTTCATGCTCACTACATTGTTTTCCACTTGAGAGTAAAATTCACATGACAGCAGGCTTACTTCCTTGCACAGTTCGATCCTACAGAGCGAAGTATGAGTTGGCTCTGTCAGTGCTCAACTTCAGAGCACCATCTAATGGAAAGACGAGGTCTGTCCCTCAGAAATGCTGAGACAAGCTTTGGTAACAAGAGCCCGGCTTCGCTGAATCCATGACCAAAGTTTTTGCCAAGCAAATATGACATTTTCTTTCCTTCAGAGCTTCATCTGGAGACTCATGTCACAGTTCGACGTTTCCTTCTGTCCTTTAATAAGTATTCCCACTACAGATTTCTGACTTGCACAACACTCCAAAATCTTGTCTGCACTGTTGGGCCCAGCTCCAGCATCAGGCTAACCCCATTCTCATACACATAACCTGCTGCAATTTTTGGTGCTGTTATTCCAGACACACAAGTGTGACTGGAAAACAAGCTCCAAAGTGTACTGAAACCTTACGTGCTTCCTGCAAGGCTCTTACAGCCTCCATAAGCTGCATATTCCAGAGCCAAGGTGGAAGAAAATAAAAGCAGATACTTGCTCTAGCATCATACCATACTGTACCCTGGATCTTCTACGTACCACTGGCAGAAACAACACAAATTTATCACGGAAAAATTAACCAAAGTATCTTCTATCTGGCACATCAGCTTTTGAACAAGACTGCTGACCCTGAGAGTGCATTATTACCCAGGACATTTTTGCTATATATTTCTTTTTGTATGGAGCACACTCAGATCCTGCCCAGCAGCACTTGTAGAAAGAAAGCATCCATCTCAGAGCACAGCACCTGAGATTGTCATATGCTCCTCCCACCACCACCATACCCTCTCTCCTCCAGTATCTTTCTACTGGAAAACTCATCAATCCGTAATAAAAGTGACACAATCTACACTGCTGAAAATAGTTCAGTTTGGGCAGCAAGTCTCCCAGTGTGACTCCAAGTACATCAGACTTAGGCAGCTCCATCTCAGTTTGTGCCCTGCCAAACACTGAAGGTAGCAGATGTTAGCCTGTTTTCAGCAGAATCTAGTAGTCTGGGGCACCAAAGGATTAGAAAAGTATGCTCAGCAACTGCAGTCTACCACAGCTACCCTCCCTTCTAAACCAACCATAAACCTTTCCCAAGCAAGAAAGCTGTGACTGTCAGAATTGGTGCCATCAAGAAGTGGGGAACATGGAGTTGGAGGGTCCAGAGGAAGCAATCAGGATGAGGGGGCAACCAGGCAATTTGCTCTACAAAGTTCAACAAGAGGTCAATAAGCAAAAGCAACCTCCCAGCCTAAATCCTCACCACCCGCCTTTTTGGGAAAATGCCAGGGCAGCTCCTCCAGGGAGCTCCATCCACACAACCCTGAGAGGGTGGAGGATGAGAAGAGCTAACTAGTAGCACTCTCAGCACAACCCTGATAATCCACAGAAGATTTTAAATGGCTATTTGTAAACACAAAGTCCAGCCTGGTGAGCACTACAAAGCAGGAAGAGCCTTTCATAGCTCATTAAATGTGCAAATTTCCCCCAGCAAAAATCTACCCTGAGACAGTATGGGGGAGAAATGACTCCAATAGGAAGAAGCACCTCGCTGAGCAAGTCTAAAGCAAGATGAAAAGAGCCCCGGAAGCCAGAAAGAGATGGAACGAAGACAACAGAAGAAAAATAAAGCCAGTTTGAGTGCATTAGGAAGTGAGAATGGCTTCTCAGTCCCTGCAAGCTCCAGGAGGCACTCACTGTTTTATTACGGGACAAGACCCCCACTGCAGGGTCCCAAGGTCTCTTCAGCAGCAAAGACAGAGCCTCAGCACCTGCTGCTCCTGTCTTGGTGGTGGAGGAGAGCAGCATCCTGTCGGTCAGAGTGGGGATCTGGAACCAGAGGAGGAAAGGACTGAGAAAATGCACACAGGCTTTCCAAGGGGCATTTAAACATCATCAACGCTTCAAAGAAAAAGGATAAGGCCTCCACCGGTTTCCTTTTAATTAGATTTGTAAAAGGAGAACGTCATAAGAAACAGTAAGATCTCTTTCACTGCTCTCATAATCTTTCCTTGAAGTGTTTGCAGAGCATCCAAGTAAGCAGCCAGCACTGGCAAACTGAGGGTTTCTACTAACTTTGTGTGAAGCCACTGGATCAGTTGGGTGTCCCAGTTCACACTAGCCAGTGCTTGGCAGACTCTCCAAGCACATTTGTCCACTGCTATCCTCCTCAGGACTGCCTCACTGCAAGCCTAAGAACCAGGAAATGAAAGGGAAAAAATAAAAGTTATGGGAAAAGTCAAACATGCCCTGTGCATCCCAAACCACAGGAAAGTGTCAGCTCAAAGTCCTCTGGCAGCAAGCAAGGGCCAGCGTCTCCTCAGTGAGGACAAAATCATGCCTCAGACAAGTCCAGAATTCCCTGGTTCTTAAGGCTATAGAACCCAAAGTCCAAGACTTTCATCTTCACTCAATCGTTCTTGCTAAGGAGAACTGAATAAAAACACGTGCAACAACTCTGCTGGAAAGTGGAAGAGCTACAGGGAATAAGAAATCCTACCCCTTTGTTGGCCAAGTGAGCCAGCTTGTCAGACTGCACTTTGTTCTGGGCCATTGTCCAGCTCATCCTGGAGAGAAAACCAAGTAACATCACTCAGAAACGAATCCCAGTTCTTCAAGCTTCTGCCCACTCCCAGGGCAGGCAGCAGCCCCCACAAGCAGAGACAAAAGAAAGCAGAAATAAGATCAAACTAATAACTCTTTTTATCATAAGTTATCTCCCTGCTCCTCCAAACCACCATTCCTCCTCATGTCAAGACTACAAATTGACTGACCACGCTTACAGAGAGGGTTTGCAATGGTGGAATTGACTCATATCCTCCTCTTTTTAACTTTACAGCCTTGAGTTATGGCTGAACTGGGGATATATGTGTCATTTAACAACCCACTGTCCCAAGCTCCTCCAAATAGGAGGCAACTTCATATGAAGTGTGCAGCAGTTGGGACAGCCTCTGCCATTTAATATAACAGGTTTCACAGCAGGCAAACAAGGAATTTGGACAAGAATTCATTCTCTTTGAACATTCCCCAGCTCAGGCGTGTCACTGTGCAACAAGTCATACATAGGAAAGCACTGAAAAACCCCACTACACAACATACAGCTTTTCTCAGACCACCTCAGCACCATGCATTACCTGTTCATGTGTTCCTCCCATCATCTGGGTGTGGAGGGGCATCTGCATCTCTGTGAGCAAACATCACATGCCACTTGCACTCGTTCATCACACTGTGTGCCTTCTGGTTGTCAGGGAGCAGCACCAGCATGGGCGGCACCATCTCAACATCGATGGGGACATCTGCTTTGCTGTAAGGAAAAATCAAGCTTTAGAGAACAGGACTGATCACCTTGGGGTCTGCTTAGCTGGTTATATGAGAAATAATTTGTAGCCAGCTGGGTGCTAGATTCAGTAATTTCTCATAAATCCTGACTCTAGCTGCAAGTTCAAATCACGAAAACAAACATTAAAACATCCAAACATTAATGCTTTATAATGTAGGAATAGCTCCTGGCAGGTGTCTGTAATGATCTACAAGCCCCTGAACCTCACCATCAGCCCCTTGTAGAGCTCTGAGCTGAACCCAAGCAGCCCCTGAGCCCTGCTGGGATCTCAGATCCTGACACTGAGCCCCTGCGCTGCAACCCCAGGTGCACTCCTGCACCTCAGCCCCAGCCCTGCACTCCTGTTGCAGCCCCCAGACCTTCAACATGGATCCCACAACCTGCTCCTGTGTGTCCCCAGGTCACAACACCCACACAGCATCCCAGCTCTGCTTCGCATTGCCATGGGCCAGGTACCCGCCCTGCTGTTAGATGGTGACAGTGGCAAATCATTGGGTCAGGATATCCTCGCTGGGAGAGAAAACCGTCCCTGGGATGAGAACTCATTGCAGGGATGGCAAATCCCCATTGGGATGGGAGACTCTTGGGAAGGAAGAACACTGTGCTGCAAAATGCCCATCGGGATGGCAGCCGGTCATTGGGATGGGAAACAACTGGGATGGGAGGGATATTTGGGTACAAAAAATCAAACAATCACAAGCCTGGGGGAAAGGGGCTGACCCCAACGGTCACAGAACCCCCAGTGGGAGAGGGGCCCCCCTAACTGCCACTCTTGAGCTCTCATGGCAGGTGAGGTGGCCGGCTCTCCTCACTCCTCGCACTCCAGCCCCCCAGGTGATCCCAGTGCCCCAGATCTCACTCCAGCACCCATTTTGGCATTTCCCCACAGAGAGAATCCCTCCACAGATGCTGACAGTGCCTCTGACACCCAATGCCACTTTTCTTGCATTGTTTGTGCCACCACCAGACACCACCTGGATGCAGCCCACCATCCGTGGACCAGTGCCAGTATTGTTCCACTGTCACCTACCTGGCACGAGGCCTCTGGGGACAGGCAGTGCAGCTCCCACCTGGGGGGCTGCACTTACCAGTGGTGCAGCTCCTACCTGGGGAGCTGCACCCACGTATGGCTCCCCACACTGCCCCTGCTCACTGCTGGGGACATCCCCTGGTGGCAGGGACACTGCTGCCCCAGCAGCCAATGGGGCTGTGGCCTGAGGCTGTGATCCATGGGGAGCCTCTACAGCCCACAGGCACGAGCCCGCTGCAGGCCCCTGGCCTCCCCAGCCCCCCTCCTGTTCTTTAGCAGGTACCTTCACTGCAGGAGCAGGTGATCCCTGTGCCCTGCACCCTGCCTGGCAGCTGGGAGCCACCGATGGAGCCCTTTCAGGATGCCATGGTGCTCACAGAGGACCAGAAGCACCCAGTGCCCAACAACACGTGCCCCCGCCCTGCCACAGCTCCGCTCACCTGCAGCGTTGTGATACTGGAAGCAGGTGGTGAGTTCAGGGGCTGCAGAGCAGGTGGCAGGTTGTCCACACCAAGTGGGTGTGGGAAAGCTGGCATTGCCCCACCAGGGATTTTCTTCCTTTTCCAGAAGTGACACTGAGCACAGACATTCCAGATGACAATGTGGAAATTGACAGTTTGCTCACCTGGATCAACAACAGTGAGTTCAGGGGCTGCAGAGCTGGCAGATGGGTGTCTGCACCAAGTGGGTGTGGGAAGGCTGCCATCATCATTTTGCGGGATGTTCTTGCATTTTCAGAAGTGGCAAGTACTCTGGAGGTCCCCCAGGAGAACAAGGACCTGCCTGTTGTCAAAAGGGAGGAGGCCAAAGACGCTGACAATGTGGAAGAGGCTCAACCCACAGAGTAACAGGAAATATCCAGAAGAGGCCATTTGTGAGAACTGGTCTTTTTTCCTTTTTTTAAACCAGAGTTGCCAAACCCTTCATTTCTTCTGAAGCAGGATGATTATTTTAATAATAACTATAATAATAATAATAAAAGAAGTCAAACAAAGTGAACTCAACCCCACCAGGTAAATCCTTTCTTCCTTCCTCTACTGCTCTTAAGTAAAAAAGAAATTCTTAGGTAAAAAAAACTCTTCTCTCAGTCAGACACTGAAGGCAAGTATTTAAAAAAGAAAAAAAACGAAAAAAAAAAAACATGAAGTATGTGTCTTAGAAAGGACCCAATCAACACTCACTGCCAGAGGGAGAGTTCTGACGCTTTCACTTGTTTTGTAAACGAGGAGTGAGGAATGCCAAGTGAGCAGTGCTCACTGGGGGGTGAGCCCACAAGCGAAGGGATAATAAGCAGCTTTAAACAAGTGAAGGAAGATGTAGGGAGTTTAAATAGGCAGGGAGCACCCCTGTGAATTTGGGCAGCTATAATGACCTGCCCAGCTGTATGAAGTGTGAAGATTTTGTGGGTTATTTTTTTATTATTAGCTTCTCGATTTGCTCCTTCGTGCCATTCTGTCTTCTCAAATCTCCTTGTTCTCTTGGTGATAGTCTAGATGCATTAGAACCAACCTTCCATAAACATTCGGTTGGTTCTTTTTTTTCCCCTCCTTTTATTATTACAAAAAAAACAACAAAAACAAAAAGAGGATTTCCCCCAGACACGCCCACTGCCATGCTCCCCCATGCATGCACTCCCCTTTCCCACCAACCCAGCCAGCCAGAGAGCCCAGAGCTGCAGCAGTGACACCTGCAAAGAAATCCACTTCTTCCATGAAAACCTCTGCGGGGTTTGTCCAGACCGTCCCAGTCTGCAGGAGTCCGAGCCCAGCTGTGCAGCCACACCGCTGCAGATGCCTTCACCTACCACATCCGCAGGGTTCTAGTGATTGATCTCTCTTAATTTCTCTCTCTGCACACTGCAACGATTTCTCTCCTTTCAGTGGTGGCAGTGGGGGTAAGCTGGAGTGGATTGTGCAGTTTTTTCGAAATCCACAGGTTTTCGGTGGGGCAGAAATAAGGAAAGCAATCATGAGGAGTATTATTATAAAGATGCAGATCCTCCACCTGGGGTGCACAGTTAGATTTGCTGCTCCTCTGGAACACATTGTCTGAACCTCAAAAAAAGTTGTTTTCACCCAGCTGACAGCTTTTCCCCTTACCCTAGGTTGTTTGAAAGGGACTGGAGAGGAGAAGATGGGAGGATGGAGGGATCCTGGATGACCTAGGAGATATTTTCTGCCCAGAACAGCAACAACAGTTCTGTTCTCTGTGATTCTGGGGGGTTGCTGTGGCTGCAGAATGTTGGGTTTTTGCTTTTTCATTTGTTTAGCCAGAGAGAACTGGATGCAATTTTATTTGGCTTGATTCAATCTGTGAATCAGAAAATTTCTGTGGCTCACATGGAGCAAAAAGAGGTGCTGTTTTAATGACCTTGCTGGAAGAAGGCTTACAACTTTGCGTTTGCTCAAATCAAAATGCATTTTCTTTCTCATTGATAATTGCATACGTTTTTCTCCTTAGTAGGGAATATTTCTACCTGCACACAGATAGCTTTATATGCATATATATAGAGATGCATTTGTGTTAAGCTAGATGGAGAGATAGACCCATTCCAGTGAAACTATACTAGAAACACAATTTATTTGGGGATATTAAAATCGCTGGGAATCGTGCTAGTCTTTCCTTTTGTTCCCAGGGAGAGACTGTAGCATCTCCCAGAGTTTCTGCTCCCTCCATCAGGAAGCACCAGGCAACTTCATCTGAAGGGACAAATTCAGCCTTTTCCTTTCAGACTTGTAGCTGCTGGCAGGGCACACACACACAGTCACACAAGTGGGATCATATTGATTCCTTTGTCAGGCAGCATTGCTACTTGCTTTTGACACTCTGACACCAACTGCTTTTAATTATGCTGACAGAAAGGCAGTTAATTGTACAATATCTGTTCCTAGAGCTGGGAACACTACTGTAGAGCTTTTATCAGCAGTACTTATGAGCCAGTGCCCTGTAGGGGACAAATTCTTCAGTCTGTTAGAGTCAGGGAAAAAGCTACCATGTGCTGTATGGATATGAGACTGCTTGCATTTGGTTACTCACATCAGCAGCCTTTTCTCCCAACAGTTGTTTTTAGAGCTTTATGTCAAACCCTGGTTGAGCTCACCCACACTGTTCCACTGGGTTCCATCCCATTCATATTTCTTCCAAATATTTGGACCAGCATTCAAACGTATGTTTTGTGATTGGCAGGACCTGGCTTTTGCTGGAGTGACTGCAGCACTGCTTTGGCTTCCTTGCTCTTTGGACTGATTATCAGTGCCTATGGAGAAGTTCTGAGTCGTGGATCTTCAGTGGTGGGCACCAAGTCTCAGTCCTGGTGGAGCTGTGGCCTGCTGTGGCGCCCAGCGAAGTAAACACTAGCTTTTCTTGATGACTTCCCAGGCAAGTGAGGTTCCTCACCTTGACCATCAAGTGGGAGAATAAAGTCTTGACCTTGCTTGCAGCAGTGAGGCTGGTTCCTCAACCCCATAAGCCTGCTGCAAAAGGAGGTGGGTAGCTGCTATCCAGCTATCAAGCTGGTGTGGGGAAAAAAGGTTGGGGGGACATGGAGCAGGGCTCATGGTCTTGAGGCTGGAGTGCCTTATGAAGGCACAACAGGCTGGTTCTATCTTGCTTACTCATGGGGATGGCCCAGCTGGCATCTTCAGGGCCCGCTTGAGTGTGCAAATAGGTATGGATTTAGAAATATTACTGCTTCCTGGTGCTTTAGTGGGAAAAGCTGCATGCTTCCATGCTCAAAAAAGGTATGTGTATGCTGCTTCCACTCCAGAGACGCCTATGTAAATAAATCCAGGATAAGAAGAGGAGGTTTGGAGGGACCCAGGCAGGCAGACTGCTGCGAGACAGTCAATCACACATCTCACGTACTCTGTGTGACACTTGTCTTACTCTTCTTCCCTGTCTTCCCTGGATGGAGAAGATTTAAAATATATGAATATTATTTCTTTATTCATTATTTGTGTTTATTACAAATATGTAAACGGTGAGTGTCAGGAGGATGGAGCCAGGCTCTTCTCAGTGACATCTAATGACAGGACAAGGGGTAGTGGGTGCAAGCTGGAACATAGGAGGTTCCACATAAATATGAGAAAAACCTTCTTCACATTGAGGGTAACAGAACACTGGAACAGGCTGCGCAGGGAGGTTTTGGGGTCTCCTTCTCTGGAGACATTCAAAACCCGCCTGGATGTGTTCCTGGGTGACATATCTAGGTGTTCCCGCTCCGGCAAGGAGATTGGACTAGATGATCTTTTAAGGTCCCTTCCAGTCCCTGACATTCTGTGATTTATTACGACTGCGGGATAGGAGAAGTCATCTTCACTGGGGTCAAAGACAGAGCCAAGGAAGGCTCCTCTCAGGGAAAACAGCTTTGCTTATTTTTGGTGGAGGACTGAATTGCATTCTACCCCTTCCCTCATTGGTATTTGAATTTCCACTAGTAAAATCTGATTCATAATCTACTGTTGCAAACTGCCACAAGGAATAGTTCTTGTTGGAAGATGGAGAATTCTCCCCATTTGCACTTTCCTCACTGGCTGCCCCAATGTGCAATGTGGTATCCATGATTGGGTAAAGCCACTACAACGACATGATAAACCCAAGGCCTATTATTTCTTCCACAGAAAGAAGCCCATGTTGCAGAACGCTGTGATAGTGGAGGGACCAGTACACCGCCACCAGGCAGCTCATCCTAAAACCAGTCCTGGTGAGGAACTCCAATAGCATGCAGGAGATGCTTTCATTCACATCCATGTTGCCATCTGTGACAGAGTTTGGAAACACATCCATAGGACAGTTTCCTTTCTTTGCTTTTTCCAGACTCAGATATCTAAACATGCTGTAGGGACTGAACCTTCTCCCTCTACCAATGGCCAGAAAATGTCAAGTAAGTGCCAAGATCCCAGAAGCCCAGTTTTGTCATGGGCCTGTTGACTTATGGTAAGTCATTCTGCTTTCCTCCTTCATTCTGCTTCTGTGCCTTTAAAGTCCCTGCAGGCTCAGTTCTTCCATCATCCATGTCATCTAGACACCACAGTCAATAGTCACTGCATTGCAGTAGAGACAGGATAGGTTAGTTAATATTGATCTCACCAGTGTGCAGAAGGAGGCAGAAAATGGGTAATAGCTTGTTTATGAAGTGATTTAGTGGCAGAACTGGTGAAAGGATGCATTTTGTTGCTAGATTTGTGACCCCATTTCAAGACAGATATGTCTGTGACCAGGTTTTGCTGTAGAAACTTTGAGGATGCTGCTGCCCAGAGGTGGAGGTTGGTCCAATGCTGGAGATTGTTGGGGAACACCCCGGTATCCCCAAAGGGTTGCCCTACCGGTACTCGCGTGGGGAATGCGCGATCAACTCAATATGAGATGCATCCGACTTTATTGTAGCAACACACCATCTTATATAGCATATATGTTTCCAGGGATACAGGGTCCAGGGATACAAGCTCTATGCAACGCGCGCGCTAACAATATCGTTGCCTGAGTTATCTCCATATATGGGATATGTTGTTAACTACAACACTATGGATACAGAATACTATGGATATGCTGAAATATACTAGAACACACTGGAAACACCACATTCCATGTATCTAGGGATTACATCATTACATCATAAATCATTAGTAAATCAGTAGCTACGTGCTGCCGAGCAAGCTGCTTCTCAACAGGAGATGGAAAGGGTTTTAGAAATGTGCCAAATACACTAGTAGCATGGATTCCACCTTACCTGGCCACAGCTGTCCAAATCCTGCTTGTATAACCTTGGCTGCTTCTATGCCCAGCTGAGCAAAGGCTGTCTGAGCTAGGTGAGGTGGGCTGCTTCTGGACTTGCATTTCTCTTTCTTTGCGATCTAGTTTCAATTTGGTGCCTAACCTTCAGATGGCTGAAGTTAAATGAGCTGACTACAGGCTATTGCTTCTTCTCTGGGCACTGAGATTCTCAGCTCTGTAGTTTGCAAGTTCTCCTGCCTACAAATGGACAATGTACATTTGACAATGCCTGAAATCTCTGATCTGTCTGTCCAGGTTATTCTGTGCCAATGGCAGACTGAGATTTTGGTTGCTCAAAGTTGATAGCAATGCTGTCCTCTGATTGCAGTGCTCATCGAGAAACAAAGAATGATTGAAGGCGTGAGATTCAGAACTGATACGTTGCTTAGGGGATGGGAAGAATTAAACATAGGCATGGTTTTCTGCTTAATGGAAGAGCTGCAACACAATGTACCAGACCTGTTGCAGAGCTGAGCACATCTGTCATGGAGGACGTTCCTTCCGTTTGGACTTTCATACGCTGCAGCTTCTGAAAACCTCACCTTGGGTGAAGAAAGAAGCTATTGAGTGGATGATTCTTGTCTCCTGTTGTATGCTTCCAGGTGTACCTTCTGGCACTAGTGCTGACTGGTTTGTCTTCATAGCATCAGTGATTTACTTTAGAAAGACAGTAGGTGGTAAGGTTGAAGTGGTGATGGGGCTTTACTCCTGCCTTTGCCACCAATCTGTACTGCTTTGCTGTCCCTGAAATGGTCACTTCTTTGGGACAGATCTCCTCCTTCCTAAACCCACAGAGTCTGCTACCTTTAAGGTAACATCATCTTCTCTAGAGCCCCTCTGGATTGTTGCAAGAGGAACTGGTGGTCTGTTTGGTAGGTCCATGTGCTAACAAGGAGGAAGGCATTTTGTGAAGCTCTTCCTAATGGGGTTTGGGAAAAAAAACAATTTGATTTTGAAGCTGAGAAAACTGACAAAGTAACTTGACACACCAGTGAGTTATGTCAAGCAGGTATTCCCTTTATTACAGTGCTGGGTGCATGGGGATCACTCCACCAACATGCACACCAAGAGAAGCAGTGACTACATATTTAAAGACATAGCGTATACATATTCGTCAGCGGTTTACAGGCAGGTTCAGCCCTGTTCCGTTATGAATTATGGAATCATAGAATCATAGAATGGCCTAGGTGGAAAAGGACCTCAAAGATCACCGAGTCTCAACCCCCCTGCCAAGTGCAGGGTCGCCAACCACTAGACCAGGCTGCCCAGAGCCACATCCAGTCTGGCCTTGAACACCTCCAGGGACAGGGCATCCACAACCTCCCTGGGCGACCTGTTCCAGTGTGTCACCACCCTCTGAGTGAAAAACTTCCTCCTAACATCTAACCTAAATCTCCCCTGTCTCAGCTTAAAACCATTCCCCCTTGTCCTATCGCTATCCACCCTCACAAACAATCGATCCCCCTCCTGTTTATACACTCCCTTCAAGTATTGGAAGGCCACGATGAGGTCTCCCCAGAGCCTTCTCTTCTCCAAATTAAACAAGCCCAGATCCCTCAACCTTTCTTCATAGGAGAGGTGCTCCAGCCCTCTGATCATCTTGGTGGCCCTCCTCTGCACTCGTTCCAACAGCTCCACGTCCTTCTTGTGCTGGGGGCTCCAGGCCTGGACGCAGTACTCCAGATGGGGCCTCACAAGAGCCGAGTAGAGGGGGACAACCATCTCCCTCTCCCTGCTGACCACTCCTCTTTTAATGCAGCCCAGAACATAGTTGGCCCTCCGGGCTGCCAGCGCACACTGCTGGCTCATGTCCAGCTTCTCGTCCACCAGGACCCCCAAATCCCTCTCTGCAAGGCTGCTTTCAAGTACTTCTTCCCCCAGGTTGTATAAATACCTGGGATTGCCCTGGCCCAAGTGCAGCACCCTGCACTTGGCCTTGCTGAACCTCATTAGGTTCTCGTGGAAGTCCCAGAAATTTACTCTGATGTGATTACAATATGCTTTACTAGCTCAATTTTTGTTTCTCAGAAACAATGCAACAGAGAGAGATAACACAGACTCACTACAACTTTCACCATGAATGATTAAGGGTGTAGCAGTAATTTCAGTTCCGTTTTGCTTACCCACTGTCCCATGGAGTTATGAGAATTAAGCTGAAATCTAGGGGTTGAAAAGTGGTCTGGGACCATCCTAAAGTAACTCACCACATGAGATCCTAGGATAAAGAGGTGGGAAGCAAATTCTTTAAATCACAGTCCTTTCTAGCAGCAAGTCTCTCTTACACTGAAGAGAACAGAGTTATCAATTAATTTAATGACTTTAACTGTCTGCTGAGCGAAACCATTGGATGCAGCCATGTGAATTGCCTATGGATCAAGGCAGAGCTTGAACCAAAACAGCAGCTGAAAAGGCAGTGGGTGCCCAAATCCACCAAATCATCTCTCTGTAGATAAGACCTGTCCAGCTGGGTGCAGATATCTAAAGTAAACACCTGCAGTTATTTCTGAGCATTGGCAGGGAGAAAATCCATACTATCGCTGCAGTCCAATACGTGATTCTCCCAGCTGGAGGCAGACAGCTACAACCAGTGAAATGAACTTCCCCTAAAAAATGCATATTTCTTCCTACAAAGGATCTTCAGGGGTCCATTCAGATGTGTTCATATCATCTGTTGTACCTGAAATTTGCAGAGTGGGAACGCAGCCCAACTTTTCCTGAGCTAATACAAAGCTCCCTGTGACAGCGGCTATTAGGGACAGTTTACTGAAGCTCATATTCTCTTTCTACCTGCCCAAGAAAATGCAAACTGATGGACAATGAGACCCTTTCTCTAGATGCAACCCTAACACAGCTTCATGTGTACCTACACAGACTCAGGGCATGGCTGTCCAGCCTCTTGGCTTGCCTGGGCTGCATTTGGTAAATAGAAATTGTCTTGGGCCACATACACCAACGTCGCTCTGAATCACCTCGTATTTATCTCCATGAAAATGACAACAGATACAAAGAGCAGAATAACACCATATCAGCTACAAAACACTATTTTTCAACATAGCCACCACCATTAGCTCTGCATTTTTACTGGCAATGAACAAGAGCTGCATTCCATGAGCATAACAATCTGCACCAGTGTAAGTGACCCTCTGTCACCACTGCTGTCATGCAGCATCCACCACCTCACTGTGCTCACATCCCCTGTTTGGTCTCCATAAACATTCCACAAGCCTCACTGAATATCAGTGGGTGCCATTTTTTCCACATGGATGTATTCAATTCCATACCTTTGCTTCATATGCACTTCTAAGTCAGATGCCATTCTGTCAGACTGCCCCTCTGCTGCCATATGTCACAAGGCAACAAAATGTAATGGGATATCGGTGGGAAGGTTCAGCCTCCACTGCCATGCCACCGACATCCACCTTTGACATCATGGGCCAATATAATAAAACAGGAGGCATTACTTTCAGAGCACTCCTCATAAAACATATAATATAGTTCATGTATATAAGTAACAAAACATTTTAATCTCTAATATTTTTTATTAAGACAAGAAAAAAGAGAGCAACAAAAACACAGAACTAGTGGGATATGTGACCTTGTTTTTGTGAAACTAACACATCAATATATGTTCTGATGTCAGTGGTTGCAATTCCTAGTGAGTTCTCAAAGTGTTCATCAGAGATTTTTGATGCAATTTTACTCTTCCTGTGCTTCATCCTTGAAAACAGCTGTTCACAAGTGTGCATATGTGGGAAACTATCTACGTGACAACGGGCACGTTTACTTGGACGTGCTGGACTCTTGAGTTGTCCTTGAGTAACTTGCAAGAACAGCAGAAAGCAAAGCGCTGGGAAAAGCAGGAACTTTGAAACAGCAAGAGCATACAGAGACTTGCTTTAGCCAACCAATCAAATACTGCCATGTTGCAGCGCGCCTTTCACAAATGCATAAAAGTCTGATTGTTCTATCAATAAACGAATCACTTGCCTAACCATATTGGTATTGTCTCGTGATCTCCGGTGTGCGTGCTGCGACATGCATGCTACCAAAAAGCAATGACATGAGTAAACTGTGATTGTAACGTTAGGAATGTTTGTCTCTGGTGCTGACTAAACCCACATCGGACATCCCCCACACATTGCCTTCCACTAAGAGCAAGGGAGGTAGCAGAGCATTTCACTGGTAACCCTTCTTCTCTTCTGTAAATTCCACACATACAGCCACATTCTGGACTAATAGTTTGGGAATTATCAGTTAAAGGTTTGCAGTGCTGTTCCAGACACTGTGTGAAACATCATTATGTTTCTGAAGCCCATGAGGAAATTTTTTGCAGTACATTGTCTATCAGCGTAACTGACTTCTGCAAGGCACTGAAGGAAAGCAACAGCCAAGAATCTATGTCAGTACCAAACTAGTCATGTGTTCCTACTCATTAGAAAAATGTGAGAGATGTAGCAGCAAAAAAAAGGGATTGGCTTACTTGTTATTGTTGATTTTCTAACTGAATATAAGGTTGGCACTCCAGAAAGGCACAGGACAGCAGGAGATTATCTGTGGTGGGAATTTTTTATTTGGGGCATATTACCCATTAATGTTCTACATTTATCCCTTGTAGTCCCTGAATGTTCATGTGTTGGTATGGTGAGTGTGTGGGGAAGAAAAAGAAAGTTATTTGCAAACTCATCTCCATTTAATCTGTCTGTGACCTCGTGCCATCACTTCAAGAACCACAAGGACACCGTGCAGTTGCAAAAAAGAAGGTCCAATGCAAATCAAGATTCAAAGCTTTCAAGAGCTAGTTGGCAAGGCCCAAAGCTGAGACTCTGAGCCATGCTAAGGAGTTATTACAACATTTCTCCAAAACTTAATCTAGAATTATTTGATTTATCAGAGTATCAAACTGCTTTTTCATTTCCACTGGGAAGAAATTTTAATTTACTATTTGAATCCTGGTAAGTGCCTGATCTGTCCTGTGGCAGTGCGTTCCTCAGTATAATCATCAGCTGTGTATATAAAAGTGTCTGCTCCTACTGGTTTTAATTTTGTTGCTTTTAACTCCATTGTGTTGGTATCATGAATCACAACAAATTACACCTTCTTGGCTGACTCTTATCCTGTTCATTATGCGGTGCATCTCTTACCACCTCTCAGCAATGAAACCCTGACATTTTAAACTGCTCCTCTTCTCACTCTGACTTTTTCTTTTCATTTTGACAGAAGGTGACTAGGACATGAGTACTCCAAGCCTGATTTTCACTTTCTTTCTAGATACACTCTTTCTCCATTGGTTTTTGTTGTCATTGCTGTTTTTTTATTATTATTATTTATTATTGTTATTTTGGTTTTTTTGTACAAGAAGGGCACCAGCTTTACTCAGAGTTGTGGCAGTCCATGGATAATGATGGCGTAGGTTTTCCAATGGCAGCATCTGGATGCTACCAGCCAGCCTGCAGGCTGTTGACCTTCTTTTCCTGATGCCCATCAAACCCTGCTCAGCCTAAACCAGCACTAGATTTGTGCTGCTGTGTTGCCACATCCATAAGCAATGTTCTAACCAAAATGTTTAACTTGGACAGGCCTCCTTTTCTCCATTTCCTTTAACAGTCTTTTCCCTCTTTCCTGGATGCTTTTACCTTTTCCCTTCCCTCTTTTTCCTGTCTCTCTGTTATCTGTTTCCTTCAGCAGAATTCAGTGCTTTCTCCTCCATTTTGCAAGCTTTTTCTTCAGTTGCTGCTACGAGTTGCCTCCATGATACTTGGATCCTGAGAAGTTTATCCCATATTTCACGGTCCATGGTGTTGCAGGAACCCTCAGCCTAAAGATGTGGAGTTGCAACTGTTCAAGGATGCCAACACTCATTAACTGCAGGGACTGAGCAGTGCTGGCCCTGCTCCATCATGTTCTCTGTGATGGACAACACCATTAAAAAAAGTTATCAACCAAACTTCAAAAGGCTGAGTTCAAAGCAGATTCAAATGAAGACCTATGGTGTTTTACAGCGCAAAGCTCATGGGAGAATATTTCTTTCAACCAACCAAGGCAATGCAACACTTCTGACCCCACACAAATCCCAGAGATCTCTCTTTTCTTCTGGTATAGGAGGAAGGTGTTAACTTTCCCTCCTCACCCACCTATCACTTGAAAAGCTGCTGATGTCCATTCTTCAGCTGTAACCTTACAGTGGGAAGTACCTTTGGTAGTTCTGCACAGTGCCGTTGGGTCCTTTGCTTCAGGGCACTGACCAGCTCCTTAGCTGAGGTGAGAATGCTCATTTGTAAACAGGCTGAAAGAACATCCACCCTCCCTCAAAAGGGAAGAAGTGCCTCTTTAAATACTGGAAGTGTGACCTCTTCTCCTCTCTGTTTATTAAAGGGAGGGAAAAAAGGAGGGAGAAAGAAAGACTTCTTGCTGTGTTAAAAACTCCCCCACCATCAGCTTTTGTAACAAAAATGGTAAGAGGCACTCTCCAGGCACTGTTTTTCTCCCTTTGTCATTCAAGTTTTGCAAGGGAGAACTCCTCTATATCTAATTCTCAACTTGGATCCCTTGTCAACACCTCACGGGTCTGAGGTTGTAGCACCTTGGTGGGGCTCTGCTGAGTTCTCTGTGCTTTTATTTTTAACTTGCTCAGCCAGTTCTTCCCATTCCATTTCCTTCCCTGGGCTCACGTTTGTCTTTTCTTCCCATCGACTGGAAATACTGCTTTTTCTCGTGGCACCAGTGTCTCATACCACAGAAATACCAGGTGATGCTCCTGCCCATCTCTTGCCAACAAGAGTGATTTTTGCTATGCACAAGAGAGATCATGGCTTATTTCACCACTTCCCACTGTGTGGCAAAATTCAGCACCATGCTCCCCTCCCTCGCACCATGCAGGACTGGTACCCAGTGCCACGCAGGTGATTGCTTCCACAGCAACTCTGCCGTCATTATATTTCATACTAAGCAGTTTTAAAACAAATCTGATGACAAACAAGTAGAAAATGCAACAATCTCGATGTTCTTTTAAAACACATTAAGAAGGAGTTTGGAGACTTCTACCAGGGCACTATTGCAGTACTGGGCAGTTACAAGAGGTGCTCCTAGGCTTTCACCTTGTGCCCTGTGTTCCCAGTTACTGCTTTTAATGTATCTTAATTAACCTTACTCTGTGCCTGAAGAGAAGTCACTGCATTCTGAATAGTTTTTCAGTCCAGTGCTTGTGCCTGCAGCACAGAGCAATCTCTGTTTAAAAGGCATCCTGATTTGCAAGCACACGACAAAGTCCCAGCGTTAATCTAGAGCACTAGTATCATTGTGTTTCAAAGAATGGTATGAGGATAGAATTCAGAGAGGAATAAAACTCAGTTCTCAATTTGAATTTCTTTTATTTTCACCTGCAGAAGCAGTGAGCAGTGTGGCTTGCCCTTTTAAAGAGGTTGTTGGAATGGTTTGTAAGGATGTGATTAGGAAACCCCAGCATCACTGCCACGATGGTTTAACAAATAATTATTTCTGTTATTGAGCATTCTGATTCACAAATGCTTGAGTTCAGTATTTTTTTTTTCTCATTCAAATATATATCCTCAAAAATCACTTCTATAAAGAGGAATTCTTTGGAGTGTCATCCAAAATCCAGGAAGAAAACTCTAACTCCAATGTGGTGTTAAAAAGTGGCATTCCTTTATTCCTCACGATGTACACCGGGCAACTTGACAAGCAAGCATGCCCTCTCAAAGTTCAGGATCTACATTTATACAGTTAAGACATACATATGTCATATGATGGTCCATATGACCATAGTGGTCGTGGGATGAAGGTTAACTGTCATTCTCATTGTAAATTTCCAACCTTTTAAGGGAAGGTAGCCAGAACTGGTTCCCACTGATGTTACATTGTTTTTGTTTTGCTGTCTTATCTTCAACAACAGGACATCTATTCTACTTTCTTATCTTCATTAAGATTTCTTATCTTCAATAAGATTTGCGGCCTCTGCATTTTGTTCTTGAGCTTACATTTACACAAGCCTGCTGTCCTTCAGCTTATACCCCCTCAAGTTATGCAAAAGGCTGTTCTCACAACATGGAAAAGCTGTTCTCATGATTCACTATGAAGCATAAGTACAGCAGCAATACAAACCATGTTGGATCAGCTACTAGAGGCTCTTTCCTTCATGTCTGAAGTGACCATAAGAACTAGTGCCATGCACAGACATTCAGGCAATCCCCAGCTGCGTGCTTCCTGCCTGGGCTGGGTTAGGAAAGGGCTCATCCGCTTCTCCATGGAGCACCACATGGGAACAGGTGTATCCCCATCCACCCCAGCTCTACCTCCTCAGCTTGAGATAAAGCTCTCCCCCAAGATGCCTCGGTGGTTCTTGTCAGTTGCTGGCTTACAGTGAACAAAAGTGTAATTTTATCCTGGCCCACGTCCTGGACACCCATATCTCCTATGTAACAAATGCCTTGCATCCCAGATACCTCCCCTGCAGATGCCATTCCAAGGTGGACTAAGGTTCAAGTGATGCGGGGGCTGTGCCTAGCAGGGTGGGGAGTAGAGGGGTAGCTTTCCTGGCCTGGCTGGTGGCTGACAGCTGTGTCAACAAAACAACCTGGCGTGCCAGCTGCCATGCTTTGTCCCTCCCATTCTCAGCTCTTGCCAAACTCATCCCCTCCAATCTCCTCTGCTGCTATGGCTCGGCAGTGGAGTGCTATGGGTGTTGGTAGCACTGCTGGCATGGCTGGGATAGCTTTAACACTGCCCACCTTGCTCCAGCTCACCAAAGCCAGGGAGTGTGTGGGGTGGATTCCTCACTAGTGGCTGTGCTGAAAAGCTGCCTCTTATTTTATACCTTACAGTATTTCACTGCCTCATCACAATGTTCTACCTTCTTAAGGAGAAAAGTGCTGAAATAAATGTATTACATTTCACAAGGGCACTTTTTGGCTGAGTTCTCTTTCCCACTGCATTTGCAGTTAAGTGGCTGCTACTCAAGGTACATAGCACAGATGTGCTTATTCCAGCAGATGATGGGGCCATGCTTTGGAGAAGTCCACAGACACCATGGGAAAAGCAGGAAACTGAGGACTGTTATCCAGTGGTAGATCAGTATTTCCATACAAAGTAATCATGGTGTGACAATCTCTGTGCTTGAGATCTCTTTTATGAGCAATAGATGTGTCCATTTCCACACCTACTGCCTCCAGTCCACCAGAACTAGTTCCCTACAGCTCACAGAGGTGGTTCTCAAGTCCTCTGGCTGTGGTTATGGAATGCTGTTATGAGGCAATATTTTTGTTTGGGGTCTCCTTCATCCCTTAGCAGAAGACCAAAACATGTGCAGGAACAAGTCTCCTGTTACTCCACTGCTTTTCCATAATAAATGCCTGTCAAATATCCTCCCAAAATCCTAGAGCAATTTGAGGACAGCACTGGTTCCCCAGAGGAGACCTGAGGCTTTTCTTATCTACCAAAGCAGGGATCCCCAGGAGTGAACAGCCCTGAGCTTTTCCAGTGCTTTCCACACCTACCAGTGCCAAAGACAATCCATCCATTGTTTCCCCGAACTCTCCACCTTCAGTGATACAGGTCTGAGAAAATTAAGCTATTAATGTGTCTCAAGGCACTTTGAAGAGGTCATCAGCTGCTCTTTCTCTATGCACCAACGAATCACAGGACTCCAAGACTAGCATTTGGCAGCAGCAATCGATCAATCAGAACGGTGAAACAATGCCCACATCTGCAGGAAAATGGAGAAACGCTAATTTGAGAGGAAGATAGGAATTCCTCTTTTGTTCCAGTTTCAGCAGTCATTTGCACTCCCATGTACACTAAAACCTCGACACATGGAAGACAGAAATAAAGACACACAGCAGTTTTCCTGTTAATTAATTGACCTTAGACATGATGCAATAGTCAAGTTGAAGAGAGCAGTGCTTTGAGTTACTTTGGCCTACTAGCTATGGTGGATTTCATACTCTGACCCTTTGAATTATTGCTTATGTCCTGTGAAAAAAAATACATCAAAGAATATCACAGTCAGCTTCAATATTAACCCAGGGCATGCCTGACTCATCCTGCCATAATTCAGCAGCACGAGACAGCTAGTTCTACATTTTTACAAGGCTGTTGCTAGTCACACTTGCAGAAACATTTCGGTTTCCAGCCTTGTGTCCACTAACAGCATCACTCCTGTTGTTCAGAAATCCCTGCAAGACAGAAGAGCTGGTGCCCCTCAGAAAGGAAAGTTCAGATTGACAAGATGATTCAGGACATCTCCATTGCCTATGAAGCAATGAGATACTGTTGTGCAAGAGTCAACATCAAGATTTCTTAGAAAGCCATTTGTTAATTCTTAATCTTCTTTGTTTATTAATTTATTAATCTTCTTTGTTAATTCTTAATCTTCTTCAATTCTTTGTTAGTTCTTAATCTTCTCCTTATCACAACTCTATGATTAAGTGCAGGCCATTAAAACAATTTTGAATGGCTCCATGGTTTACCTCTCACTAATAACATTTTCACTGTGACATTGCTTAGACCTGCACGGATATGTCATTTATATATAACATATGAACCTATTAGACAAGGCATCCCATCCATGCCATAAGCCTCTGTAAACATCTGCACACCACAAATTTAGGCAAATGTTGAGATGAGGGATCCTTCCTTCTTAGAGGACTGAATGGCATTTGTTCCTCCAGAACAGGGAAAGGTAAGATTCCAGTGATACCCTTCCACCATCTGGAGGCAGAAGTCTTCCTAGCTGCCAAAAATAAGATGAAACTTATCCTCTCTCACTCTAAATATTCAAGTCTTGGGTTCTCAGGGAGAAAATACTCATTTCTTTCACTGTAACAAATGCTGTACTATCATAGTTCTTTTCTTCCATGTCCTGCATCCTGTCTCAAGGCCAACTGGTTCATCCTAACATCTCTTCCCAGGCTTTAGGCTTCTATTGTTGTTTTTGGCCAAGGCTACAAGATCAGATGTTTTCAGCATGAAGGCCGCCTTCATCAGCTAAAGCAACAAACGTCAGAACAGAATCTGCTGGGGTGGATCTATCTCAGTGCTTTCCAGCTCAGCCTGCCAGTCCCACACTTTGCTGCAACTTGCAATTGTCCTACAAGATTCAGGATTGTTTGCTTCAAGACAAGACCTGAAGGAAAGATGGACTATATTCAACCTGCACTAAAAGTGCTGATGAACTTTGGCCAGCTCACACTTTTGAGGATTTGAAGGAAGTGGGTAAAATGGATGAGAATTGCTTTTATCTGCCCAACAGCAAAGGCTGGCAGAAGCACACACCTGGAGGCTGTGCATGCCTTTGGCTTTGTAACATGTTATGGGGAAGAGAATGAGGGCACACAGACTCTTCTTGGCAGGAAGCCTGACTACTTCACCTCCTCCCTGAACATGGGGTAGCACGGACCTTCTGGGGCACCCACTCTATCTCTTCCCTGCCTCCATCATGGTGAATGGAAACCCTGCCACAATAACCCTGTCTGAACTGAGCTAAGCTCTGTGCTGATTGCAGGACCACAAAATAATTCAGGTTGAGAAGGATCTCATGAGGTGTCTGGTTGAGTGTGGGTGAGGACAGATGTTGTAGGGAGATGGATGGGAGGCATTTGAGTGGAACAGAGATGGGATGCAGAAAGAATGTAGGGTTTGGAGGAAATAGAATACTTGGGCTAATAAAAAGATTAACAGGGGGATTTAGAGAGCCTTATGCAAGTTGACCACAGTGATCTTTGTGTTTTCCATTGACGTGTCTGCTTACTTGGTTCCAGCTCACATTAAGGTCAACATCGTGCTTAAGAAACACAAAATCTCCCAGCAGATAACCTGAAGAAACTCTTGGTGTAGAACTGATGGTCCGTGGTGTTCCGAGCTTTGCCATGTCAGGCCCTCACAAATCACAAGCATCAGAGCATGGTCATGTAGTGGCCACGCAAACAAGAGGGTGCTGAGAACTATTAGGCCTTGCTCTTAATCAGTGCTGTGGGTGTGCTCCATCACTTCTTCGACCACTGGTGAAATCAGTATCTTTCACGTGCAAGACATCAGAATGTGACAAAGCTGTACTTCTTTTCCCCTGTTGGAGTTCTTGAACATTTCTAATTCCTCTGCAGCCCCCTGAACTTGCATGAGGAGCTGCCCTGGGAGTGCTGTGCTGCAACAGCTCACAACTCAGGGGTGTGATGGCATGTTTGAGAGTGGATACTGTTGCATGACTCCATGCTTTCCCGCTGTCACGGTATTATCTAAGGGTCTGCGTCCGTGACAAGGGGAACAGGCCCGAAAGAAAAAAAAACGAGAAAAAAGAGGAAGGAAAGGAAAAAAAAAAATTGCCGGCGGTAAGGGCCAGCCCCCGGGCGGTCCGGTGGCTAAAGCGGCAGAGAAGCCGCGGAGCCGCCACCTGGGAAGACAAAGGGA